>NC_083621.1:2386385-2501385 GCF_963584025.1 Labrus mixtus | reverse complement strand
TTTAAAGAATGAATGATTCAAAGAAAAAGAGTCGAGAGGTTTGAGAATGTAGGCCGATCACGGGGCATCGCATGTGGAGTAAGATGAGTTATTTAGAAAGGTCATGAGTGGGTGGGGTCGAATGTGTTTATGTGCACTGGTGTTGTAGTCAAGAGTCACTTGGCTGAGATCAAGACATACCCGAGACCAGGGTGCTCCGAGATAAGACCAAGACATTTAGGGATCCAGACCGAGTCAAGACCAAGACCAAGACCAAGGCAGGGCGAGGACATTGGGGTTACAAGCACATTTAAAACAACAACAACAACAACAACAACAACAACAAACACTTATAATTAATCAAAAAAAAAAGTATTAGGATCAATTACAATTCGAAACCAAATGGCTAAAGATCAAAATCCTAAACTGCAAAAGGGGGAGATGAAGTTTGCTGGAGGTTGCTCCATGGAGTCGGGGCATTAAAATAAAACTTTACCTTGTTTAGTGAAATATTATTTAAGGTTGTACTTTTCTAAATAGAGAGCACATTTCCTCAAAGTCAAATTCCTTGTAGGTGTTATCATACCTGGGCAATAAAGCTGATTCTGATAAAGGATGAACATCAAATTGTGTAACACCGCCAATCCACCAGGGGGCAGTAATACGTCACCGCTGTCTGTGTTCTGCCACATGTAGAGAGCTGTTGCCATGGAGATGTAAACTAAAGACGCTCAACAGTGGTGGAGTAAATAAAAGATGATTTCATGTCCTCTCAGAGCAGCATGTCGTATCCACAGAGTCCCAAACAGAAAGGAGTCCAAAGAGAAGTTCTGAAGTGGCTGCAAAGCCTCGAGCTGTCGTTTTATCCAAACAACGTGCGCAGGTAATGAGATTGTATATTATTATTATATATTATTATTATTATTATGTATTGTACATTGTATTGCCTGTATTGCGGCGCAGGTATTATCTGCAGGTCAGGGTCCATACTTACAGTCCGTTGTCAAGACGACCAAACTGCGAGAGAAGCCAGCTGACAAGTCATTAATGCGATAGTATAAAAAATATTATTAACGTTAATAAAAATCGCAATAAAATAGATAGCAACCTTAATTTAAAGTGAATTAGACGTTAAAAAGCCACTGACTCTGATATAGATCAAAAATAGAAATAAAGAAGCCTTCAGTGACAGATTTAAAAATACTTTTTTACCTACTGCAATTGCACTTTATAACGACTCCCCTTTAAGTAAGGACAGAAGACATTTAAACTCTTAAACTTTAGCCTGAGCTGCATATATCATATATCAAACTGTATTGTGGGCTCATGTTTTTTTTGTATGGGTGGGATATGTACTGTATGTATATATGTGTTGTGTTGTGTGTTTGTATGTATGCTGGCTGCTGGAACACCTACATTTCCCTGCTGGGATGAATAAAGTATATCTTATCTTTATCTTATCTTATCTTATACAAAGTTACATGTGGGCTACAACGAAACCGGAAATGCTTCACCTACCCTTCTCTGCATCCACGAAAGAGAAGAGAGGCAATGTTTACGTATAAAAGAAAATACTATTCACAGTAGATTATTTATAGGACTAGATGTAGATGGATGGAGAGACAAACAGACAGCTTAAAACCACCATAAACAACAGGCTACATCTGCACTACTAACAGTATATCTGTATACACAGATCTGTTTAAAAACTAAACTACAACTACATTCTGTCTACATTTTTAAGTTTTATATTTTTATGTTATCTCTAGTTATCTGTAAACATCTGAGGAGCAGGAAAATTACTTTTCCAACTTGTATTTTTTAAGTTAAACACAAACTGTTTTTAAATTAAGACACTTAATATAAAACTTTAAACCTGCACAGCTCTGTTACACTCATATTTAATCTTACTTTCATTAGCACAAGGAGAAGTAGGTGTTTTTTTCACATTAGAATAAAGAAAACATAAATTCAGAAAGAAAGGTTGGAGGAGAAGCCGGAGAAACCCAGAGGGGCTTTTCAGGAGACCCTCCAAATGAGAAACAATTAAATTAGTCCATGCAAAAACAAAACAGCTAAACAGAAAACTTACTTAATAACTAAACAAACAAAGAAGAAACAAAGAAGGGATATCCAAATGTCTAGAAAATTGTTTGAAACTAACGTTCACATCTCTAAACGTGGGGTCCTGTAGCCTAAAAAAATCTCCAAATCATTCCTTAATGTTAGTTTGTATTGAATCATAAATATGTCTGAATAGCTCGGGACAATAATCCTAAAACAATTTAACAACTGATTCTTTGTCCTCACTTCTAAACTTAAATTTAATGCCATGCAATGATAACTTTACTTATCCTTAAAGATGCCTCACTCATTTGAAACATCAGCATGTAACGCACCATAAACCAGAGGGAGCACAACATTTAACACTGAATAAATATAGAAGAGTAAAGGATGCAGAAACGTTGCAGAAGGAAACATGTAGGATGGATGTTCACCGTCTGTTAGAGGAGCGTCAGCGCTTTTTAACGCTGTCGAGACAGCAACTTGTTCAAAGTGGATTTCCCCGGTTGAGTGAATATGATGCGTCTGTTCTCGCTGCTTTTCATTTCCAGGGATTTTTCCAACGGTTACCTTGTGGCCGAGATATTCTCCTGTTATTACCCCCGAGACTTTCCGGTGCATTCATACGATAAAGGAACGTCTCTTTGTGTCAAACGGAGGAACTGGAGCCAGATAGAGAGGGTAAGAGGACAAACAGATCTGAACATTTCTAATGGAGAGGATGTTTTTGGTTTAGTTCCAGTTGTAGGTGTGTTATATGCAAGCCGCAGTGTGACTTTATAAACACCAGTCCTTAAACATGTGTAGAGTCCTGAATCATCAAATAAAAGGACTTGAGGAGTGCACTTGAGCAAGGCACCAAACTGGAGACACATTTTGTTTTTGTGTCTTCATGAACCCACATGTTCTTAATGGTAGTGTTGTAGTACTCCAGTTCTGACTTTGTCTCAAGACCATTTTCTGAAGGTCTCAGAATCGAAAGCATTTTTACTCGGTCTTGTCTCGGTCTCAGACTGGGCGGACTCCAGATCTTAAATCAAGACCGGTCTAGACCTCCACTGAAAGGCTGCTTTTGCACATCATCTTTCTAAAAGAACAAATAACTTCAATTTATTTGTAATTTTATTTTTATGCCCCTGTCACAGCCGTAATCTTCCCGGTGTTAGGGTTTAAGTGAGTGAAACGCCCCCTAAACACAAGATGATGATTTATCAGAGATATTTATAGTCTTGGTCTTGACTCTGGTCTCGGTCTTGGTCTAGGTTAGTGTGGTCTTGAGTACAACACTACTTAATGGATCTGAAACTTACGGAGTCCCAAAAAGTAAAAAAAACATCTTGTGTGTGTCTTCTTCCCAGTTATCTTCTAACTTGCGTGAAAACAAGATATTACAGTATGTTGTGCACACAAGGTATTTTTTGGTACTTTTTGGTACTTCAGGGGCTCCGTAGAAACCCGAAGTACCTTCTTTTTTTTAAGAGTAAGATAAAGACTAAAAGTTGAAGTTGTCTCAGTCTTTACAGAGGCAGAGTCTGCACCTGATGAAAGAGGTCATTGATGGAACCATCCACTGTAAACCAGGAGCCGCTGAGCTGCTGGTGCAACACATTTATACTATTTTAACCCAGAGGAGGTAAGCACTGATTGAAGGGGTTAGGGCAGGAAATATACACAGGATGCAAACCTGTAAACAATATGATAGAACTCAATGAGGGAGTGAAGTGGTGCTGAATATCATTACACTGTGATTACACTACAGCTCTACACCTGGAATACACACCTTAACTGAAACTGACCTCCATGGTTACCACAGTAAAAAAAAGGGTCTGTTTCATGATTAATAGGTGCCATTAAGATTAATCAGCTGTCTGCTGTAATGTTAACTTACAGTATTCAAAACACCTGGCGGAGTGATTCACATTAACTGTTTTCACATTTGAACTCGTGAACATTTGTGGAGAATTTCCAGGGGACTGCTCACCCCGAAAACTTCAGGAGCTTTTCAGGAGTTCATGATGTACTCACTCATGGAATGCCTCCTCCACCTTTTAAGCATTAGAAATGTCCAGAGCCCAGAGACTTCAGACTTCACTGACAGAGAGTACCAGGGTCTCCTGCCCACACTGGCCCGCTCCACAGCCTCGCAGGCCATCAAGAACAACCTGAGGACGACGGAGATCATGGCTGAGCCCGACATCACCACGAACCAGAGGAAGGCCGAGAGCATCCTCCACATGCATCTGCAGCACAAATCTGAGGAGAGGGCTCTCAACCCGGGTGAGTTACCCAGGGGGAGAGGGGGGGGGGATGTGGAGCTTTCAGTGAGAGCAAATACCATTCCCTACTCCCTACTCACTATAGAGTGAGTTATATGAAGTGGACTACAAAGTGCACTCACTCAGCAAAATTAAAAAACATTTCAAACACCGCTACAGGCGCTGACAGTGATTCATTCTGTAGCTCAGCTAAAACGTGCAGCTCAACAACGATAGAGGATAACGGTAAATAACGGCATGAACTTCAGTGATAACTTCTATTATACTGAGTGTAGTTTCACAAAACATTTAAAGATGATACATATTTATAAAATATTGAATTTGAGATTTAATGAAACGGACAAAAACTAAATAATTTACGCTCACAGACTCTGCTCTCTCGTCTGTCATCATCATTAGGACAAACGACCGTCACTAACGATCTTTTACTCTTCATTAAAACAGATCGTAGATTTCAGACAAAACGCTCCAAATGTGAACTTAATTGTGTTTCTGTGTTCACGCTGGTCTCTCCTCTCGTCCGTCTGAGAGCAGTCGAGTCAGACGCCTCACTCTCCGCTCGTAAAACTCTTTTGAACCGCAATGCATGGCAAAGCTGGACGCTACCTTCCACAATGCATTCTGGGATACAATGAGTGGACTATATAGGGTACGAGCATGCTCACTCAGAATTCAGACAGCACTACAAAATGGCGTTTCCACTATATAGTGAATAGGGAGAGATTTTGGACACAGCCACAGGAGAAAGGTGATGCAAGAGATGTAAACACAAGTGGAATGATTGACTGAAGGTCGTCAAACTAAACTGACTGCGAGGTTAGAAAGAAGAACTTCCTGATTTGTATCGCTGCAGAGCATGTTTACAAAGCTTACATGTCATTTTTGTTCATTTGATCAAATATCTCCAAAGTTGTGACACCACGCTTTGCTTCGGTGACAGGCCGGTTTCAAGTCAAACCAAATCTGGGTCACCTGGCAGCGAGGACTTCAGTCCCAGCCGGCCGCGGTGATGTGCGCTCTGACAGCCGTTCATCCAGAGACGTTACATCAAGTACGTGTCAAACCTGATATTCTCTTCCATCTTTGAAAAAAACAAACTGCGATGGTACCCAGGAAGGAGGCAACATGAAGGCTGTTTTATGACTGCAAAGACAAAACAGTCATTTATTGATATGAGTTAACGCCGTAAGCAAATAAATGACCACGACCGTCTAACCAATCTGTTTTCATTCTGTTCATTTTAGAGTCGTGTTCCTCGTCAACTTGGACCGGAGCGGTCGTTTCCTTTAAGGAGATAAAAGTGTGCCAGCCTGTCACACGCTCCCTTGTTCACTACTAAAGGATTTTATGCCCTGTGATTATATTACGTGTGTGTGTGTGTGTGTGTGTGTGTGTGTGTGTGTGTGTGTGTGTGTGTTTTCCTGGGTGTGTTGACTATAAGTATATTCACTTTGTTTTTAAAAAGAGATGATGAAACTGTTTTTTGTTTTTATCAGGCTTATGTAATGCATCCCCCCTCAGTGCATCCAGCAACATGTGTGAGCTCCGTATCCACCACTAGATGGCAGCATAGAATCACTAAAAAACACCTCTCCTGATTGGCCTGTGAGAAAATCCTCTGCTGTGTTGAACCATTGAGAAGAAGAAGAAATAAAAAAGGTGTAGCAGGAAATAAATGGCCGACTTTGGTGTTGATCTTTTGAACTCTTCTGAGTCACTGATCCATCTGTCCTCCTTCACAATCACTGACGCATCATCATGAGCTTTTCCATGTCTGCAATCTAAGAATTCATCATGAACCACCTGCTAAATTTAAAATAAGGATGCCCTTAATCCTATATCACTGTAGTCAGCGCCGCTTTAGAAAACCAAACCTAGAGAACAGAGCTTCATAAATTGGCTTCCTTGATTTGAAGAACAACCATCCTCCATGGCATGTTCTCATGAAAGCCTTTTTCTGTCTTCTTCTGCATTTTAATGATTAATGTTCCAAATTTCCTCTCCCTTGGTTGAATAGATCTCAGCTCTCATATGGAGAGGAGTGCATATATTTGAGGTCTATTGAATGATGTATCACCGGCCTCGGCTTTTTCAAAGACCAAAGTCTGGATGATGTTTTGCAGTTTTAGTTTTCTGTGAATATGTCGTCAAAAACTTAATTTAAATGTGCTTAAACGTATTTCATTGTATATATCATTTGCCCACAAGAGCTAGCAGCTAGCAGACTGCAAGTGTGGTGCAAAAATAAATCTCATGCCTGTTATAATAATTGCATAGCTGTAGAGCCAGGCTTACCTGAATATGGACGGATTTATAAAAACCTGCAAGAAAGGAGACGATGGACTACAGAAGCCTCCTTCCTCACAGACACAGTTTTAATTATTTAGTCGTTGTGAGCGAGTAACAGAAGAACAACTCTGACCACGGTTTAGTGCTTGATTTCATTCAGAGACAGAACAACAGCTTCTGACATCTGAGTGTATGAAAGATGAATTCATCCTTGAGGGAAATAAAGTTTACTTGAAGGTTACATTTGAGATCAAAAAAAAAATTGTGGTTTGAAAAGAGACAATCCTGCACGCTACTCTCGCTAAGCATCACCAATTTATCAGAAAAGAATCTCAACGTTTAGGTCCCTCTATACCTTCTTCAAGTGTGACACGCTTCAGAGGGACCGACGTGTGATTTTTTAAAAATAAATTAGTGACGCGTCGCAAGAGTAATGTGCAGGGTTGTCTGGACATCATGAGATAGTTGGATGTGTGAACAGCGAACAGCTCCTTAAAAACGATGTGAACAAATGATGATAAAACACCTCAGCATGTATTCAGTTTCATACGTTACATCTGCAGAAGTTCTTATGTGGCCTGAACAGTCACCAGTTATATTTCATGGACTCTTCTGATGGTTTTGTGTCATTCATTTGAAAACCTGCATGACTGACACCAACCTTTAACTGAACTGACTTGACCTAGTTTATTCCACACTGAACTTCTCCCAAAAAAAGGACTTGCATGCTTTTCTGGAAATATCCATCCATCCATTATCGATACCACTTTTCCCCGTTCAGGGTCGCAGGAGGCTGGAGCCGATCCCAGCTGTCATTGAGCGAGAGGCGGGGTTACACCCTGGATTGATCGCCTGTCAATCACAGGGCTGACATATCGAGACAGACAACCAGAAAACTCACATTTACGGGTCATTTAGAGTCACCAGTTAACCTAACGAGCATGTCTTTAGACTGTGGGAGGAAGCTCACACATGCACGGGGAGAACATGCAAACTCCACACAGAGAGGCTCCCGTCAGACGGGGATTCAAACCAGGAACCTCAACACAATCTGAAAAAACCAAACAAACAAAGATCTCTTCCTCCCGTGTGTCTCTATTCTTTCACACACAGCAAACACCATCATTTGTTTTTCTTTTCTGGTGTAAAAGTCACTCGCATTCACTTTGAGATTGAGATCACTCCGTGTCGGCCCAAAAACCTCGGAGCACTCGACTGGATGTTCAGCGTACAGCCGAGCTGAGCTGTGAGGCTCGTGAAAGAACGGGTGACAGGATGATAAGTGTTTCTGGCTGACTGCCTGGCTTCTCATGTTGTCTATAGAGCCTGCGCTTTCAATAGAGAGATAGGACAATGCTGTGATGATATGATCTCCACAGCAGCAACAGACTATAAAATACAGATGACCATGACATTTATTGCTGCCATAGTGATACAAGAAAATGACTCTTTGAGTGTTTCAGAGGAGAGCAGCATTTGAGTCAACAATGAGGAACAACTGTACAGCTGTAAACCAAATGCTGGAACATTATTTCAAACATTTTATGAGAGTAAATGTGGACATCTACCATTTTAACTTCATCTCATGTCCCGTCTTCCTTCAGTAGTAGTCATTGGCTGGTAAAGCCTCTTTCCCTGCCTCCCTCAGTGGAGCTGTAAAACCTGACCTCCTTAATCTTTCAGTGTCTTTTGATTTCCCTCAGCCTGACTGGGCGTGAACACACATCAGCACTTAAGACGAGGAGCGCTGTCGCCTGTTGATTTCTGCAGGGCGCTGAGCGATGAGCATCGGAATTTGGATTTTTTTCTGTGTCGACGCTCGCATTCAGCTGCGCCGGGTTTTGTATTGAAAATCCATTTCTGCGAGGTAACTGCAAGAGTCAGCAGCTATAGTGCCAGGACAGAGATGCAAAAATAATAAAATGTAGCACATATGAGCCGCTTGTAATACTATAAAATAAATCATGCCTTAAACACTCATAATGATGACTGAGATTGGCTGATTTACATACAAAAAAAAAAGGGGCAGCCAAGGGTTACAGGTTGATGTTTATATTTATTCTACATCCACACGCCTCCTCTACAGAACAATATCCAGGGCCTGGTTGCCATGGCAACTAGCGAGCCCATACTGGAGAGCGACCAGGAGACATTAATAAGCTTACTGTGAGCTTCTTTGGCTTCCTCCTGTTGGTCATGAGCGCAGGGTTTTTTTTATTTTATTTATTTTTTTATTTTTTTTAAACTGCACACGCATGCATACAAAAAAAATAAAAGAAGGCATGAATATTCAATTTACACGATTAACTATCCTTTGACGCTGACGTTCAAAAACATAGAACGCACATGTAAGGCCGATGATGTTGGAAAACGCCCTGAGACAGTGTTTCACCATCTGCCCATTTTTCCAATCAGCGTCTCAGTGCCCACAGTGTGAAGGAAGCTCTCGTGGTGAAATAGAGAGGGTGTGCAGCCGGGCGGGAGGAGGAGGGAGGGGGGTCAATGCCTTGTTGGAAGCACAGACAAGAACAGAACTCAGAGGGGAGGAGGGGGGGTGGGGGGTGGGGGGGGGGGGGGGGGGGGGGGTGCGTCTTTGTAAGCTAAGGATTCCCCCTGGAGAAAAAAAAAGCCCTCCCCCTTCATTCCCCCACAGCAAATCTCCCACCCCTATTAACAAAGCCATGGTGAGCGAGTGTGTGGCCGTATTATCCAGGCCAAGGGTGGGGCGCCTTGTGGCATGCACACAGACACGCAGAAAGGTCACATGCATGTCAGACTGATGATATTTTTATGAATTTATTCAGCATCAGCTAATTAACTGCTTTGATTTATTTCCATATTTTCAATTTAGTTTCAACCCATTAGTCACTACCACGCTGCTGGCCGCTGTTCTTTGTTTTAAAATCCCGTAGGAGACAAAGCTAATTAAGTGCAAATGAGTGTTTTTTTTTTTTTTTAATGTGCTGTATACAAACAATACCACTCCAACAAATATTAAAACATTCATTAGAATGGGAAAATTCAGCCTTCACTGAGAGGCGTCGTTTCTCTCCTGTTGTTTACAGTCGTTCATCTACTCTACATTATTTTAAATGAGGTCCAACCCTAAACGACTTTTCAAGTTTAAACCAAGGCGGTGCAGCGTACATATTTATACCAGCGCAGGAACTCAAACACCTAAAGAACAGCTTTTGAGGTGTGTGTAAAATTGATATTTGGAAACTGATTCTGTAACACATTTAAGCGACCTGACTTTATCAGAAAATCAAGTTATAACAAAACCCATTACATGACAGAAAACTGTGCCACTCCCTCTGAAGAGCGAGCAAACCTGCAAGAACGATACACACAACAGAAAAGGCACCGACAACAGGACGGTTCATTCAGATACAAAAACAGCACGAGACAAAGGCTGAATGGCTTTTGGGGCAGAAGTCTGATAAATGTCGTACATACTGCCAACGTCACACAACAACAAAAAGTTTGATTTGTGATGTGAACATGAGGAACTGCAGGATTTTGCACATTGGCTTCATTTTTCATGACCAGAGGTTGCTGCTTGATTGGGACCAAGATTCTTATTTATTTAGTT
Source organism: Labrus mixtus (assembly GCF_963584025.1). NCBI lineage: Eukaryota > Metazoa > Chordata > Actinopteri > Labriformes > Labridae > Labrus > Labrus mixtus. The sequence continues at coordinate 2,491,185 of NC_083621.1, read as the reverse complement.
ATCTATTGGGGTGGGGTGGGGGGGTGGGGTGGGGGGCTGGGGTGGGGGGGCTGTGGGTTGACAAGGTGTGACATATCACCTATAGTTGCAGTGAGGCAATCAGTGGAAAGTCTCATTAGCTGGCAGGAGAGTCCAAGCTAGATGGATCTGGGTCAATGTGGTGCATCCATCTATCAGTCAGACCAGAAGACAGACATGTAAGCCACGACTATTTAAAGGCAAATGACTGAATTTAAAATTGAAACAGCTTCTGAGTGGACGCAGGAGGTTTGACCATCTGGTGTGACGACATGCTACAGAAGGCTAATTGAATTATTAATTAAAGATGTTTCATTAAGTGATTAAACATGAATAAAGCAGTACATTTTAACATGAATAAATAACAAGATTAATTTAGAAACATTAGCATAAGTAACATAAACAAAGACCGTATCCAAGATGTTACTGGTTGGAGACGCCTTACTCATCACTGTGACCTGTTATTATTATATTTCTGTCAGGAACTAAAGACTATTTCAACCAAAGGCTTAAAAAGTGGATCTGGGGGAAATTACCAACCCTGCATTTGACCATGTGCTGCTGCCTTCTTGGCCAGGTGAATAAGATCTTGATTTCTATGGGTCCTTAACCTGGTTAAATTAAGGTTGAATTACATAAATTAAATTAAATGATGGTGGGATTCAGGGTGCTGTTTCTGCAGGCCAAGGAGAACATGAAGACACTTTCATTTTAAGATGTGTTTTTGGGCCTTTTTGTCTTTATTCAATGGGACAATGGATGGAGTAAAACTCAGGGACGATAGAGAGAGAGAGAGAGAGAGAGAGAGAGAGTGGAATGACATGAACTAAAGGAGCCAGAGGCCTGACTTGAACCCCCGCTTGGTGGACTTTATCCTCCGTTCATAGGAGGCTACATAACCGCTAGGCCAATCTGCACCCCCAGAAAAGAAAACGTTAAACGTGTTCATTAGGCGGTACAGTTACAAGCTGTCAACATCCCTGAACCTCTTAACCAATCGACCGGTTTCTCATTGGTCAAACCATCAATCTGAGAAGTCTTTACTTGCCTCTGATTCCCCCGCTGCAGCAGAAGCTAAACATCCCCACTGGGAACATTAAAGTTTCATCTAATCCACCTGTGTGATCCTCCATCCATGCATCCATCTGTCCGTACTGCCGGTCGATTCAAATCTGATTTAAACAGACAAAGCAGTTTCATGTGTAATGATCCTTAAAATGATTTCCCCATCCCTCTGTCCCACCCTTGATTTGCAACAGTGCTTGGCCTTTGGTCTTCAATTTTTATTCCAATATTATGAATTAACTGCTGCTTCTCAAGACCCGCTCATCCTCTTTCTAGATGCCAGAGATTAAAAAATTAAAGTAAAATCTAGACACACTCAGTGACACGCATTACTCCTGAAATTATTATTTTTTTTGGAGGAAAATAGGAAAAGTTTCAGTCTATTTCCTGTCGGTCATTTTTATAAAACCATGAGCAGCGGGACCTTAACCCGTAGCAGACCACACAATCTTAAAAAATCTTAAAAAACATTCAGAATCGGGGAAACGCCTCGATTATCCTGCGTCTATCTATGAAGAATGTGTATCTACATGATAAGAATCCAATCACACCTCCTCGGCGATCGTATAATTGAATCTGTATGACTAACGAGATTAGGAGAATCCCATTTTGAAATCAGATGTCCCCCCCACACTCCCCCTCCTTCCCTTATTTAAGAGGAGGTTGAGTTAATGCAGTAGAGTCAGTGCAGAAGAGGGGGGGGGGAGAGATGGGCTTAACCATTCTGCATAAGAGCAAGGGGTTTTTAGGTGGGCCCGGTATGTAAGGGGCGACCTGTAGTTGTAAAGTATTCTCTCTCAAGTGAAAAAGAAAAAGTCTACATTCACTGTTCACTCTCTTCTTCATTGGTGAGTTAAGAGTTTGAGTTCTACATGTTTCAAACACCTGCTTCTAAAACTACATATCCCCTTCACACATTTGCCTTCCTGCCTAGAACAGAGACCACCCTCTGCTCCATCCCAGCCCCCCCCCCCCCCCCCCCCCACCCTCCTCCTCCTCCTCCTCCACCAGGGACCAAGGAGGGTTTTCAGCACTTGCCACGGCAGCTCGCAATGGACAGCACCACAAAGACTCAGTGATCCCTCGCAATCGCCGCCCGGAGGCTTGACAGAAATCACAGCTGACAGCCAATCTCAGCACTCAGTGTAGGGACATCCAGAGCGAGAGAGAGAGAGAGGGGAAAAGTGAGAAAGAGGGAAAAGACGAGCCAAAGTGCTTTGTGGACTACACGTTGAAATTAATCAGGTATCAAACCTGCAACCCCAAAACAGGCTCTCTTTGCATATCCAAAAACAGACTCAGCACAATGGAAGAAGACATGGACGAGGGGCAGACCCAGAAAGGTAAAAAAAAAAGAAAAGATTTCTTTGCTTGGGTTGGTAGATGTCCTTAAGTAAATCTGACATGCATGTTTATTTTCAGTGTGTGAGCAGTGTTTGGGCAGGGAAAATCCCCAAATGTTAGCCTTTCGCTTTCTGAATAGGAGAGCAGCTGTTTGTGGTAATTCCTTTGTCCATTGAGTGTCAGCCCTCCGCTGAAGAGTGCACGTCTATACGTGCTGTTTGGGGTAGTCAGAGGGGTGTGAACTGCCTCAGTGAGGGATGCACTGCCTTTGTTCGCCTTGATAAGGCTTTCATGCTTGTCGTGACGGCTGAGAGGGAAACACGAAGAGTAGAGATCCAAAACCAAGACTGTACACTCATTAATCCAGCAGCTTTCAGGTTTCTGTCCTTTGTGGGACAAACAGCCAGACGTTGTTTCTTGCAGCGATGCCGTGCAGCCTTCACTGTGGGTTTGATGCAGGAGGCAGGGGTTTCTTTTCGTTCACTTAAGAAGGGCAGTGTTTGCTTTGTTCAAAGTGGGGATTGCTATTTTTACTTCACACACCCCCCACCCACACCAGCACCACCACCTTTTCTCTGCATGAATGATTCAGTGTATGGACGGAAGCCACAAAAGGCAAAAGTAGGCGCATACTTTTGTTTACAAGTGGACTGCAACATTTCGCTTGAAGAGGTTCGCCTGAGTCCCTGAGACAGACATGATTGCAGACAGAAAAGGATGCTGTCGTCATGAATGAAAAAAAAACACACCTTTTGTCGCGCTGCATGTTAAGACTGACTCCATGTGACAGGCATGGCTTCACATGTTTGTGTTCCTCCGTCCGCAATGCAAACCCCAGTGCACCTCCCAGGAACACACATGAGCTGAAGCAGTTGCCATGGCGCTGGCCAAGTGTAGTCATTAGCTGTTCTCTCTTCACCCACTCCTGCTGATGACATTTCAGTAACACAGGAATAGTTCACAAGGTTTTCGTAGGAGGAAGAGAGACGGATAGAGGCTGAGGGAGGCTGATGGATTAGGTTAAACGAGGAAGTGAGGGGAAGAGAGATGAAGAGCGTGTAAGGAAGCAGGAGTGAGAGGTTTGGGAGAATACAGGTGACTTAATAAACTACAGTAGAGAAAGACTAATGCACATCCAGAAGCTAAGGAAAAAAGCCAAATTAGTTTCTTTGATTAAAGGGGTTGACGATCATCATCAGTTCGGGCGCTGTTCCCATGGCAATTTGTAATGTTTGGCATATGCAACACCAACTTCACAGATTTGGATTTGTAATACTTCATGGTCGCCATTACAAGGTGTGTGCTTGGGCATTCCTGTTCAGAAAGCAGAATCTGTCAACCTTGGCCACTAACACAAATGCTCAGCCAACTGAGAGATGCAGCCATGCAAACTGTGCATTTCTGTATATTGTGCCCATTTATTTGGGTCAACTAAACTCTGACGTTTCACTAGTTGTGTTCTGCGACTACCAGTCACACTGCAACCTTTTTAAAAAAAAAAAATCTATGGAAAGAGGATTCAGGATACAGTGTAGGATGAATTCAGGGAGAGAAATCGTCCACGTCTGAAGTTTGCTGTGATGAAATATGCTTCAGCCAAAACGTCTAGAATAGGTTGGATAAAAAGTACCCAACCTGCTTCCTTCAAAGCTGTCAGACAATCTTGACTAGTCACCTGAAACATTTCTGAAGCCTCGCTCAGTCCAATGGATACCGTGTTGACATGCATTTATAAGTCACTGCCCACAAGTCCACCACAGAGAGGTGTACAAATCTGATTGGTTTCTTCGAGTAAGTCACTCAACGTAACTGCTCTTCATCAGGATTCAGAAGCCCTAAACTTGTTCAATCATATGTGAAAGATTTGATTTTAAACTCCAATAGTCACACCCAGTCACACACTGATGGTAGAGGCTGCTGTGTAAAGTGTCCATCAGTATTAACTCATCCATTCATACACCAAAAAGGAAGCAGCAGGAGCAACTTGGGGTTAAGTGTCTTGCCCAAGGACACATCTGACATGTTGCTGCAGGAGCTGGGGATCAGAACCCCAAACCTCCGCCACTGATTCACAGCCACCCAACAGCCGCTGTATTTAACCAGTGTCGAGACAATGCAAGCCTTTAGAGGTTCTCGGGTCCAAATATAATTTTTGTGATGCACAATTTTCATTCAGTTAAAGAATCTGAAGAGTCAAAGTTGGAAGAATTCAAAGTCAAATTAGGCAAGTTCAAATTTAAGGCCGAGCCAAAGTAAAGGAATATTCACACTTTAAATGGTAAAACAGCAGCTCCCTGTATAGTACTGTGATTTAAAACAAAGCCACTAGGAGGTCTTTAAATGAAAACACTAACAGAGAAGTGCCTTGATGTTGCAGGTTGTAGCGTGACGTCATGGTAGGTCCAGTCTTCATTGTTAAACAGTCATCATTGCAGATCAGACTCTAGCTCAGATTTGGACGCCGGCGGCCTGGGGTCTGGGCCCACTAGAGGGGTGCTGTAGATCTCAGGGGGGGTGAATGGCTTTGTCTGCTCTCAGGTTGTCAAAATGTGGATATAGGTCTAAGTCAATTTACAACCACCTAAAGTACTGGTATACTTTATTTCCTTAATATAAATGTTAATACATTAAAGGTCACATATCCTCCTCCTCTTCTTCAGTGTAAATAAGTCTCAGAGCTCCTCAAAACATGTGTGTGAAGTTTCTTGTTCTAAATCCACTCTGATCCTGTATTTGATCGTGTCTATAAACCCCTCTATTTCAGCCCTGCTCAGAATAGGCTGTTTCTGTGTCTGTACCTTTAAATATGTAAATGAGCTGTGTCTGACCACGCCCCCTCTCTGGAAGGGCTTGGGTGTACTCGGTCTTTCTCGCTCCATGTCCTATTGTTTACGGTGAGAAGGCAGACTCAGAGGGCAGAACAAACACCTAGCTGTGGGAGTGTCACCCACCTGGGGGAGGGGCTACTGCCCTTTGTGATGTCATGAAGGGAAAATCTCCAAACGGCCTGTTTGAGCACACATTTTCTGAAAAGTGGAGCAGGTAAAAGACAGAGAGGATGGACTTCTCTCATCATTGGGGGGTTTGTAGACAGACTAGAGACATGTTAGAGAATCATGGTGAAGTGGATTTTAAATAATATGTCACCTTTAATAGGTTGGTTGGTTATGTCTTTCTTTCGGATGGAAACAATGAGTATTATATGTAGATGTTTAACAACAGGTTCCCATTTATTACCAATCTAAAGTGAGATCATGACACAACATTTCAGCAGATCTTTGGTAGATGAAGCCTGACACGGTGTAAGATTAAGGTTGAAACAAGCCGAGAGGGCCCACTGGTGACCTAACCATGAGGATCTTTTATTAAATAACTGCCGAGAAAAACTGTCAGCTCCTTTCCCGGTTATGGAAGAGAACAGATGATGGGAATGACTGCCATGATGAAGCACGGGGAGCTTTAAAGCCGACCCTGTCAGGTTTCATTGCATTGTCACTTTGATTTGATGCAGATCATCCTGAGAATACCTGTAATCCGTTTGTAAGAATCATCAGTCATTTTCAGAAAAGGTTAGAGCCCCAACCAGGAGGTCTTAAGTCTACAATCACACATCCAAAATAAATAAATACAGTTTAACTACACGCAAACTGATGGCAATAGCATACAAAAGTCAGGCCCAAAGCAAGCTACCATCCATAAACATCAGGTCAGAAGTACAGAAACAGCGAGCATGCTCCCAGCTCAAGTCCTCAAAGACCAAGCACCAATATTTCATTTTAGTTACCATCATTTTACAGGCTTATGAACGCCACACACAGCATTGTTCACCTATGAGAGGGCCGCTGTGTTGAATTTTACTGCCAATTTTACTGCCAATTGAATGCTTTATTCATGACTATGAGAAATATATGTCATTGTTAAATTTCATGTCTTTTTCTTTCCATGTGAACGTGATGCAATTCACCGAAATAACCCCTTAAATCCATAAACGGATTCGACTTCACCGCGTAGGTGTCAACGAGTGCACTCGCAGCACGCCAGTACCGTTCTGTCTTCCTCTTCTGAAGCTGCAAATCTCAGATTATGAGTCAGATGCACCAGGTGGGCGCTGCTCACTTCAGTTGCTAGCCAAATAGCAGCAAAGAGCCATCAGCGACAGGAAGCAAATCCAACATCCTGCAGTCTTTAAAGCAGGTTCTGCTAATCTGAACACCGCTCAGATATCGGCTTAATTCTTATCTGGACGTTTGGCACATTAGCATTTGATGGTTCACACCTTAAGAATAAATGAAAAACACATTTGGGAGATATTTCATATTCACACTAGGGAAGGTAACCGCCACTGAACGGAAAAACTGAGAAAGACACACCTGTTAGCGTTCACTTGAGCCAAGAATGTACCCGGCAAGGCACCGCTCGTCCGTCTGTTTGATCAGTTTGATCAGGAAACTAACTTGGCAAGATGTTACCTGAGGACAGTCTAGTTGATATCGTTGTCAGTCTGCATTAAACACAACACACTGTGGAATTTAAAAGCATGAACAAACAAACAGTGTACAATAATAAAACTGAAGTAGTTTGGATTCTGCTGCAGTTTTGAATGGCTCAAATAAGTCAAATAATAAATGTCATATTTACATAGTGGTTGGTAAGGCAAGGTTACATAAAAGACTGCTTTGAATATCAGAACTATTGCAAGAGGCATGGCTTGTATTAGAGCTGCACGATACTGGAAATTGTGATACCTTTTCTTTTGGCGATATATTGTATATTGTGAGTTTAAAGAATTATTGAAAGACAGAAAAGCAACTGAAAATGATCAGCATGTGCAACAAATTAAACATTTTCTCACAGTTTCTGCTGCAATAATTTACACAATACCTGTGTTTGCTACATGTCACTCCTTAAGGGAAATAAATCCTTAAGGGGGGGTTATCACAAAACTGACACCGACATGGGCGTGTCCAGACTTCTTTGACTGGGGTGGCCCAACTCCACCACTGACTTATGCAGGGGTGGCCTCTGACATTGACATGAAAAGAAAACTATTCTCAGCCTTTCCAAACAAAGACCTTATACTTGGTTTTAACACAAGTGCTGAGTCCCAGTTTAGGTCTTTTGGGATGGCCAATTAGATTTCTAGGGGGGCCAATGCCACCCCTAGCCACCCATCTGGCCACGCCCCTGGGCACAAATTAATCTGAAGGTGACCGATTTGCTAGCTTGAGCTTCAGCTATCTGCATCAAAATGTTGTGAATGCATGATTATCATACCCATGTCTCCTTCCAACATGTCAAATGAAGATATTTTATCTCATGTAAATTTAATAAATCCTCTTTTTCATGGCGAATATTTCAGACTATTGCACTGACTTTGGGGTTGAATGCAAACAAAAACATCAAACTGCATGCACAAAAATATATCCAAAGAGAGAAGGAGCCCCGAGTCCTCCATCAGACACGACGTGCAAACACTCACGTTGCATTAACAATAACACTGATTGACTGTGCAGCCCTCGTTTGCAATAATACAGAAAATATTCTTTACTAGATGAGTTATAATAAAATGGTTTAAAACGGATAATTTTTAAGATGTTGTATCTCATGTTTTCCAATTTGGTCCTTTCCTCTTAGTAGAGGCACAAGGTGTCTGGACTTTGATTGGTGTTGGTCATCACGTCTTAAAGTCAGCTGGTTCAGAGAGTTTGTGTCCCATGATGGCCTGTGTGCTGTTTCCAGGACTCCACTACTCTGACATAATAATTTCAACTCAGAGTACAGTGACATCGCTCAGTGAGCTCTGGTCATGCTACAGTGCATAACCCCCCCCCCCCCCCCCCCTCCCCCTCACTCGCTCATTGTTCTGAATCCTAACCTGCCCCGGCCCAGAAGAAGTCGATGGAGTTCCACCAATTGTTCTCATGAACTTTGTTGGTGCTATTAGTGGAAAACTTCTGAGGGGATATCGTATTGTTCTGACAGGAATGAGTCCTGAGTGTAGATACTAGAGAACAGGTGTTTGAAACATAATCACAGTGGTGACAGCTATAACGTGTTCGTGAGGGTGCAGCTACTGGACATTATAATGGTTACGCATTCTCCTGTTGTAACACTGGGACAACATCAAACATATTTACAGTTTCAGGACAGTTAGGCTAAAGCTGATTTAAAAAGATGTTGTATTTTTGGGACTTTTTCGGGCCTTGATTCGAGAGATAGGACACAAGATAGTCGGATATCAGGGATAGAGAGAGAGTGGGAAATGACTTAGGGGAAAGGAGCCACAGGTCGGATTTGAACCATACATGAGGCTTGTGCACCGACCACTGCTCTACCAGCGCCCCCCTAAAGCTGATTTTTAAGGTTGTATTTTCCTCTTAGCTGAGGTTTATTTTGAAAGAGTCCTTCAAACTAGTCAAACCAATCAAATACTGATCAAGATGGACTATTAGCATGATTTAAAGAAGAGTGCATATGAAAACAAGTAACCGATTGCCGTAAGAGACAGGCTGTTCTAATGATCTATTGTTTAAGGAGCTTAAATCCCCACATCCCCTGGTGCTCGCTGCCTAGATTGTTTTGGCAGTCTTTTCAATCAAGCACTTTTTTCCTCTAAACTGGACCCTTAAAATGTACAAACTGAAATGAGGAAGAACAACTCCCACGTCCCATGATGATGAAGGCCTGAGTGCTCCCTCTTCGCCTGCGTATTTGACACTTGCCCCTCGGTTCCTGGAGTGAACTCGTCTCAGACAAAGCCACATCTCTGCTCAGCAGTCACGCAGTCATGTTCAGACTCTTCCATCTCTTAGCAGGAGAAGAAAAAAAAGAAGAAAAAAAACACACACAGAGAGGAAATCAGCGGCTGAGCTTTTGGACCTGGCCTGTTACGTCCCTTTTCACCCAGAGGGGGTTATCTGAGTAATGTGTCTCATTCACTATTGTCCCACTGAATTTGTTGACATACAGTAAGTGGGTCATGGCTCTGAAGTACCCGGTCTATTCTCAGATTTTGCGCTGCGGTTGACATGGCAACCATACTGGTTGATTAAACATGCACGGAGGAGATGGGGGCGTGCGGGAGCTGAAAAAACCCCTGCTCGCTTCAGGGGGAAAGGGGGGCTGCGCATTAAATATAGGAAAGCAACGAGACTCGTATACGCCCATTACTCTCAGACTGACACAGACGCACCATCCCCACCCCCTCTGAGGGTCCCTCTCCCTGTTTCTCTCTCTAGGACCAGGCTCAGTGCCACCCCACCCCCACACAAAAACTCCTCTGGTAACAAGAAACTAATAACAGCGAGCTGAAAAAATGTGGAATAAATGGATTCTGCCTTGTTTTGTAAGTGAAGTCAACATGCGGCAGACATAAAATTAGATTATCGTTCTCTTCTCCGTCACCCTTTTATTGAATTCTGTGTGTTCGCTCCTCTAACAAGGCAGCTTATTCATTTTCTGATTGGCAGAGCTGCACAGTGCTGAAAGCCTGTAACAGTCTTTTATGACTTCTAAAAGAAGAAGAGACATTTAATGTTGGATGAGTCAACAAAGACAAACAGTCAAAATGGGGCAATATAATCTTGTAAAAAAAACAAAAACTATGAAGTGGAATCAGACCAATGTGTTTTTTCTCTGAGCTCCATTCTGCTGACTGTGCGTTATCATTTATCTGATCATTTGCCTAAAATCATTTCTCTCAGGATGAGATGTGACGTTCCAAACACTGAATCTCGATTGGCTTTAATTAGGGCTTCAACATAAAGGTCACATATTACGCCAAATACACTTCACCATATGTGTCTCTAGTCTGTCTACAAACCCCCCAATGATGAGAAAAGTCCATCCTCTCCGTCTTCTGCCTGCTCCACTTTTCAGAAAATGTGTGCTCAAACAGGCCGTTTGGAGATTTTCCCTTCATGACATCACAAAGGGCAGTAACCCCTCCCCCAGGTGGGTGACACTCCCACAGCTAGGTGTTTGTTCTGCCCTCTGAGTCTGCCTTCACAAGTCGGAATAAATTGCCTACAGGCCACAAAGTTAGGCGAAAATGTAGCATCTTTATTTTAAACAGGGCAACGCTTCAATTCAAAGGATCTTCTTTAAGAGAGCGGGGAATGACGTGCAGCAAATGTCAAAGGGTTGGACTCTGATGCAGGGCAGTCGTGAGGACTGTAGACTCTGTATGGGATGCCCCCCCAATAACGGTGCCCCTAAAGCTGCATTAGTTCATATATCCACCTGCAGATAGAGCTATAAAATACTAAGCCTGCACAATTCTCTAAAGACAGTAAAAGTCTCTGCAGTGCTGAAACAAGAAGCCATTTTGAGGAAGTGTACATATTGACTAATCACCCAATTATTCAAGATTTATGCATATTATATAAGTTGTGTCTGAGTTGTTTTTTGGGCCATTTTGCGACACAAATACTGACCGCTTTGATCACAATGCAGTAAACCAGGTTGCCATGACAGAAGTTAAAATATTACTTTATAGCATAAGGAAAACGTCAATCAGTCAGAAACTTGTAAACATAATTATTTCCAATGTTAACAAACAATTTCAAACTTATTAGCGCCGTAAAAAAAAAAAAAGGGCAGCAAGATCTTCATTAGTGAACGTCTTCTGTTGAGCGGATGTACGAGTCATGTTTTCTTTGAATGACGTCTTCAAGCTCTCAGCATTATTTAAGGATAACCTCCTCCGTCATGTGAGTGCTGACTGTGTGTGTGTGTGTGTGTGTGTGTGTGTGTGTGTGTGTGTGTGTGTGTGTGTGTGTGTATGTGTGTGTGTGTGTGTGTGTCCCTTTTGCCTGTCGGTTATGACACTGACAGATGGAGGAGTGGTGGGAGGTGGGAGGGGCCTTGGGAGGGGGTCATCCTTTCCCTTTGTATTAGTGAGATGCCTTCTGTTGATTGGACTGCAGTGTTTGGGGTCATGTAGGCTTCACTTTAAATACTGAAACAGAAGCTTTTTTGTGTGGAGGAAGAAATAACTAACACCCCACCGTCTCCAACAATACGCCGTCTTTGTTTAGCAGACATTACACTGATCCTTGTTTTGTCACATTTTCACTTTTTTGGCAAGTTAAATTGATCTGTTTTTAAATGCAGCTGTGAGAAGATCCTTGTTGTTTGGTCTCCTTCAGGAACAAAAAAAACATTTAAATAGGACTTTCCCCCTCAATATATTCATATATTTCAAGCTTAATGAGCCTCAAGAGTCGCCTTCACGCTAATATGATCTAAATATCTGTGAGCATTTGAGTAGAAGATTAACTTGCACCATCCAAAAAAAACATGCATAGCTCCCTATTGCCTCCTGCCTGAACAACACAACAGTCTTCATTGCTTTTTCTCGTCTATTAAAGTCATCTTAGCAAAAGTCAAAAAAGCCTTCAGTTCCCAACATGCCTTGGTGTCAGTCTGTACTTCAAAGAGACAAAAAACACTGATCAATTCAAACACTTCATATATACTCCTCATCGAGCAGGGGATCTTTTATTTTCATCACAGGTAATGTTGGGCTAAGCAGAAAGCATGAATAATGAAAGCCAGAGGCTCGAGCTCTGCTGCGCTGTGTCGCTTCTAAATTATGGATCAAGCATCCAGTAGCTTGCTCTCTCTCTCTCTCTCTCTCTCTCAAACACTCGCCGTTTTTTCACCAGCTCCATCTGCGAGTCAGTAAAGATCAATGAAGAGTTTCAGGGAGGAAATGAGACGATGTGCTGGAATTTTTGAAATGCAGTGAGGACGGTCTCTAGAGACATGCACATGAAGTAATCCACGCCTGGTCAGGTAAAGTTTATAGCTCGGTTATAGTTTTAGGAGAGAGCAGACAGGAGAGAAGATGTAACAGCAGCCTTAACTACATGATACACTCACATATACATCCCCTCTAGATGAACGCATCCATATTGTTTTCCTCCGCCGCACGTTTTAACCGCTTCTCATTTCACCTCGCCCTTTCCCTAATTCGCCCCTCCGGTACTGAGAGGAGTTTCTCCCTCCACAAAATGAAAAGCCCACGATCAATAAAACATCACTCGTGTTTAAAAACCACTCACTAATGCTCCCCATCTTTCTCTGTAACTTCATCTTCATCTTCGGCCGTTTCCATGGAAACAACACTTCCTTGCAGTCGAGTCACGTAAACGTCATGACGTCATTTTTTTATTTTTTTTGTCGTTTGTTCACAAAGTATTGTGACGCCCAAACCCCGCCGGCCTGCTCTGATATTCAGGTGACAGCTGACTGTTGATTTGTTTGGCGCTGTTGTGTATCGGGGAGAGGTTGTAATGCAGGACGCCGGATCCAGCTGGTCCAATCCGTGTACAGAATTGTAAATAATGAAATGGTCATAAGGTTTGATTAAGGTTGGGATATGAATCATTCATTTTACTGCTCGTCTACTTTCATGTTTAGGAAAAGGCTCTGAACATGCACGTCAGGAGCCTAGTGATCAGAGCGCATGCCCCAAGGAGGCTGTAGTCCTCCAAGCGGGCAGTGTGGGTTCAAATCCGACCTGTGGCTCCTTCTCCAGATGTCATGACTCTATCCACTGCCCTGTCTCAAATAAAGGCTAAGGCTCTGATAAAAAAAAAAAAAACGTTTTAACCAGAACGCCTCAAAGCTGGGTAAAAGAAAAGCGTCAGGAGTTTATTTAAAAACTGAAAACAGTTTAATGAGTTTGTACTAACTGCTTCCATTTCAGCTGAAGCTCTAAAAAACAGCAACAATAGTTTCCATTTGTTTCATCAGGGACTTTTTTTTTCTTCGCCGAGTTGAGAAATAATGAGTCCTATCTAAAGGACTTAATCACCCAAAGAGTCAGTGTAGTCTGTGTTGCTGAATGTTTGATGTGACTGGATTGCTATGATCTCTAACTCCTGCTGAAATAGTTCACACTGACCCGGAGCGTGGAGGGTAAAGTGAGGCTGCTCTCTCTCTCTCTCTCTCTCTCTCTCTCTCTCTCTCTCTCTCTCTCTCTCTCTCTCTCTCTCTCTCTCTTTCTCTCTCTCTCTCATCTTATCAGGAAACCCCATCACATCAATAAATCCTGTCACTGCCTGCTTCCTGTAACGATAGGGTCACTGGAGATAACGAGTCTGAGGGAAGAGGTGGTGATGGACTCACTCTCCTTCTTGGACATACTGACATCGAACTGCTTTTGGTTTTGTTACTGTGCATTTGTTTAATGCAACATGTTCCACGCATGAGAGGCCAAATACAGTTTATGGGACTTTTTGTTATAGATTTGTAGATGAGCTACGGCACACAAGTCAATATATATGGAGGCTGTGAGAGCTGTCCAAAGGTATTCTAAGAAAGATTAAAGGTGACATATTCTCCTCCTCTTCAGTTTAAATAAGTCTCAGAGCTCCTCAGAACATGTGTGTGAAGTGTCTTGTTCTAAATCCACTCTGATCCTGTATTTGATCATGTCTATAAACCCCTCTGTTTCATCCCTGCTCAGAACAGGCTGTTTCTGTGTCTGTACCTTTAAATATGTAAATGAGCTATGTCTGACCACGCCCCCTCTCTGGAAGGGCTTGGGTGTATTTGGACTTTCTCACTCCATGTCCTATTGTTTACAGTGAGAAGGCAGACTCAGAGGGCAGAACAAACACCTAGCTGTGGGAGTGTCACCCACCTGGGGGAGGGGCTACTGCCCTTTGTGATGTCATGAAGGGAAAATCTCCAAACGGCCTGTTTGAGCACACATTTTCTGAAAAGTGGAGCAGGCTAAAGACGGAGAGGATGGACTTTTCTCATCATTGGGGGGTTTGTAGACGGACTAGAGACACATGTTAGAGTTAGAGAAACATGGTGAAGTGTATTTTGCAAAATATGTCCCCTTTAACTCATAACTGTTTAAGCTGGTGGCGAGGACACAGGCCTAGCTTCTAACTGTCTTCCTCCAGGCGTCTACACTGCTCCAACACAGCACCCGATTGAATAGCCCTGAATCAGACGCTATTATCGGCGTGGCCTGTTAACAGCAGCTCTCCTCTTAAGTACGTTTTAGAAGCTTGGACAGTAAGCTCCAAGGGTCTGTTAAAAACCTAAAAACCTGATTGAATGGGAATTGAAGCTGATTAGTCCAATTGTAATTCTTAAGGCTGCAAGGCTTCTCAGGGATCATCAAATAGCAAATACTTGTTTTACATTAATGTTTTGATCAAAGTCATTCATATTTTAAAGTTATTTACAGAAAAATGCTCCATTTTAGTTATGCTGCAGAATTCAAGTTGTATCCCCGCTCATCCAAAAGGCTCCATTGGTTTGCCAAATGGGAAACAGGAGCACGGAGCCATTTAGACCTGCTGCAGGTTTACACACTCACATGAATCAAGGTGTGAATTGGTGTAAAAACACTCAGTGGTGGGTGTCAGATGGCACCGTCAGTACCTGATACCTGAGTACCTGGATTTGAAGTCCCATCCCGCCGGATAATATTCCAGTCCTCTGAGCCGGGAAACGTCGGGTGTGTTGGAGAAATACCAAAGAAGAAATTATGCAGAAATGTGAAAAAAATAAAGCAACCAGTTGATGTCTTTGCATCCCTACTATGTTCCTTTAGATATTAACATACCAGAACCCCCCCACCCCCCAAATCCTGAGTCGGACCTTTTTGTTTCATTCATTTGAGCGTACATTGGGCATGTGTTGGACGTTGAATAAGGATGATATCTGGGCTCATTTGTGCAGAGGTTAAAAAACAAGAAACAGGGGCTTGCTCAACAAGCATTGCCAACTATTTCACATTATTTCCAACCGAAGTACTTGCATTTGTTAAAGCTTAAGATGACCTAGGTGTGAAAAAACTGCACAGGTTATACAGAAAGATGTACAAACAAAAGCTTACATTTGTATCTTTCACTGTGTCTAAAAATAATACACCAAGGAAGAATCGACGTTCTTCAGTCTAACACTGGACTGCATCAGTGAGGATGCCTATAATCTAGGGGAGTCCGCGTGAGCGTTGTGCTGCATCAAGCGTCTGAGTCTGAGCATTCAGCACAGCCCAGCAGGCAGACCAGCTACTTGGTATTCCGCTCAGGTTTAGATCAGAGTCAGAAGCAGAGAGTTGAGGATGACGAGGACGAGAAGAAGAAGGAGGAGGAGGAGGAGGAAGAAGAGGAGGGATGTTTACTCTGGCTGCTCCTGCTTTTGTAACGCTGGTAAAGACAGTGAGATAACCATGAAAGGGATGGTTTCCTAAAAACATCCTTGATGACGATCGGGGAATCTTTTATCATCAGTTTAACTGACAATGAAAACTGACTGAGGGGCTGCAGAGTCCCTCGTCAGAACAAGGACGGCAGTGTTGAGTGCAGAAAGAAATAATGGGCGATGATTGTTCTGGGACTAATGAAGGGGAGTCTCTGAACATTGAAATTCATAAATGCATTCTCTAATGTCTCCTGGCTTAGACTTGGCAAATGATAGCGAGCAGCTCTGAACATTGACGCAGCTTTTAAGGGTCGGTTCAAAATGAAATCCAGGACTGGCTGTGTTTGTAAAAAATGTGCTGGTGTGATTTAATGTACTGCGCTGCACTCCAAGGCCCTGTAAAGTCTGGGTTTGTTCTTTGTTTCCAAATGAAATGAATTCCACTTCTGCCGAGGTTGTTGTTGTTGTTGTCATCCTGAGAAATGTCTGACTCAGTGCCCCGAAACACACACTAATACACAAGCATGTCAGGGAGACTCATAAATCCAGGCCTACTCCTGTGCTCAAGTATTTACAGACTCTGCTTCTGTGAGTACAATCTGTGCGACGGGAGATTGAAGTTGGAGCTGAGCAGTGATTAGTCACCTCAAGGGCCCCCAGGGACAAGGGGGGGATGGGCAAAGAAGAATGGGGTTAAGGGTCAAGATTACCGCGTAAAGCTCAGGCAGAGTTTTGGGTCCAGAATCCAATGTGTAGGGCTAAAAAACCTGACAACATGAATCAGCTGCATAACTCTAGAACAGTAGGGAAATGAGAGGCCAGATCTCTGCATTGATAAAGTGGATGTGGCCATGAAATGCCTGTATCCATGTTGTGGGTTTGAATTCTCAACCACCTGGGGTCATAAAGAAATCAGCTGCCTATACATTAGCAAGAGAAAGCATTGCAGTCTAGCCATGTCAAGTTGTCTTGAACATGCCTTCCAGCTTTGTTCTGTCTTTGCTTATCTGCTAAATGTGGTAGAATATCTATATTGTGCAAAATAGTCAGAATCCCACATTTTAACGCCCGTCCTTTTCTGCCTCTCCTTGTGTCTTCAGGATGCCTTGAATGCTGCATCAAATGTCTAGGTGGGATCCCATACCCATCTCTCATAGCCACCATCTTACTGTATGCTGGTGTGGCTCTGTTCTGCGGCTGCGGACATGAAGCCCTGTCTGGTACCGTGACCATCCTGCAGAACTACTTCGAGGTGGTGCGGAGCCCTGTGGATGCACTGGACGTCTTCACCATGTGAGTAGGAACAGATCACACTGGAGTGAAGCATCACTTTGTTGTTAGAGAAAATGTTTTGGACCCTGAACTACTGGCAGTTTGTGTATCCACAAAGTATGCATACCTCCACCCTGCAGTGATTTCACATCTAGACATTTCTCTTTTTTTGTCTCCAGGATCGATATTATCAAGTATGTGATCTACGGCATTGCTTCGGCTTTCTTCGTCTACGGCATCCTGCTGATGGTGGAGGGTTTCTTCACCAGCGGAGCCATCAAGGACCTGTATGGAGACTTCAAGATCACCACATGTGGACGTTGTGTCAGCGCTTGGGTAGGACCAACTTTGGTGCACTTGTCTATTTAGCTTCGATTGTGGGCTTGCAACATAGCATTCTTTATTACAAATCCAAAACGATGTAAAAGCTTCCCTAGAAGCTTCCCCTGTTACTTTCAGGAATAACTTGGTATTTAAACCGTCTAAATGTCAGGTAGTTTCCCAGGGAATTACCCAGAAAGGTCGGTGAAGTTCTATGTAAGTGAGATGGTTTTGAAGTCCATCACTGCCAATGAATATTGGTCGAATTATTACGAAATGATTTTAAATAATCATCAGATATTATGGATTTATGCTTAGCTAATCTCTATTAGCAGATCTTCATAGAACTGCAGAATGCTGAGGTGTGTTTTGATTTCCATTTTTAGTCCATTTGGAGTCCCAGTTGTATTGACCAATTAGGAATCAGCAGGCTTTGTTGTAAACAGGAGAAACGGTCCTCGTGGGCAGCAAAAAACAGGCTGAGCGTTATCTTCTCTTAAAGACATTCTGGCTCCAATTGCCAATATTGTAACAATGATTTAAGTGTCTCTATGAACAGAAATCTGCATAACTTGCAGCTCACAATCAAATATAAATTAGATCAAACATTTTAACTTGAGGAACAAATCAAATCTGCTTGATGCTGTGTCGTGGTCAGCGTTTAGATTCCCTGACTACCTGATATCATCAGAAATGATCAATCCGACCTCCGTTCAACAAACAGGCTTTTATTTAAAATATTGATTTCTTCTCCTCTTGTCGACAGACCCTGACTAAGCATGACAGTTACATTTTTCCTCTTTGCATCATAATGTTGTTATTCCTCAACTTCTGTTTATTGCGAGTGAATCACAAGGATACCGGTTTCTTTTTGGGCTTCACTCTGAGCCGTTAGTCTACTGTTGAACTGAGACTCAACAGATGAACGGACGCTGCTCCAGGATGTCATTGACCAAGAGACGATTCATTTTACGTTGCAGATGTAAACGGCGCACGAGAAGGAAGTCTTGCCTTGAAGTCGTTAATCGCTAACAACTAGTTTTACCGGAATAACGGAGACATTTGCATCTCTTCCCACAGACTTATATCACTGATTGCTAATGGGTTCTGAGATTGATGCTTTACTTCAGTGCACAATTAAAGCATTGTTCAAATTATTTTAATAATCTGTGATAATAAACATACAAAAGCAGTCTTATATCGAGCACATCAGAGAGCCTGTAGCAATCCTAACAAGATTATCTCTGGGATATAATTGCTTAGCAAATCTGAAGCTCCACAGGGAGGCAAAGGAAATGAGCTATGCTGGGGTTCATGTGGTCACCGGGGTCATTCAATTTGTGTGTGTCTAATCTTGTGCTCATGGAAATGTGTAAACGAAAAAATGAGACAAGTTGGCAGGAAAGGGCAAGTGGTGGCTTGGGAACACCTTAAAACCTTAAAAACAAAAAGGTGCACAGGTTCAAACAGGCCAGTTTGTTTGTCTGATGACCCTTGGTCATATCAGAAGGAAAAACATCCTAGGCTGGTTTTCTATCGGGGGAAAGGAATTCACAAGAGGCCTCAAATGATATGCACCAAAGTTACAGAAAAAGGATGTAAACTAAAGGCATGGACCGGGCCGATGAAGTTGTCTGGGAAAGCAAAAACCTCAAGAAAAGAGCCTGACACACATGCTTTTCTAGAAAACAGTAAAACTATTTAACACCAGTATATGTGATCGGTGTTTCTCTGTTGCCCTTACAGTTCATCATGCTGACATACATCTTCATGCTGGCCTGGCTCGGAGTGACTGCTTTTACCTCCCTCCCAGTCTTCATCTATTTCAACATCTGGAACATTTGCCAAAATGCTACCGTGCTGGAGGGGGCCACACTCTGCCTGGACCCGCGCCAGTATGGTGAGAATTTATATATATATGTGTTGGTCTTCACTTCTTCACCCCTTCACCTCTGAGCAGATCTCAATTTGTCAGACCTCTACCGCCCTAACACTGCTGAACTCTTTCCTACTTTTGTTGAACTGCTGCTTTAAAGGAAGAATGTCTGACATTTTGCCCAAAAATATATCATAAATCCAGTCTCTCCTGTGTAAATGTGTCTCTGAGTCATGACTGTCTACAATGAGGGAGAAGCTCGAGTCCCGTTGGCTGTGTTGTTGTCAGAGCCGTGTTTACATGGACAGGACGGCCGGCTCCTCCCCTTGTGTATAAAAGCTGTTTTAGTCAAGAACTAGAGAGAAGAAGAACATACTCACTGATTATTTAGATGTTAGTAAGAGTTTTTAGATCACGCTCATTCTGTGTAAATGTACATGCAACGTGAAGCTACGAGCTAACTAAAGAGCGCTAACATTAGCATGCTAACACAACAATGCAGCTCAAGACAAGGACAATTGTGTCCGCTGCTTCAAGTTAGTGCTTAATTATGGTGCATTCCAATTTGATAACTCCTTTGTGTAAACACAAGTGAAGAGGGGTTGGAGGTGTGTCGCTCGAGGAGAGCGGAGGCTTCAGTATGGAGGAGGCGTGGCCTAACAGGAAGTTTGTTTTGGTGTCATGCTGGTGCTCAAGGGCGACATCTACTGGATCAAAGAGTCAAACATTCTTCCTTTAATCTTCCCCTCTTAGAGAGGTCGATGCTAGTTTTTGTTTCTGGCTATTGATGACTGATTGTGAGTCAAATTACAGATTTTGGTCAAAAACTGAACAAATCTAATTATGTACGACACATAAATGTTTTATCTCTTTTTTTTTAGCATTAAAAGAAATACATTCGGCTAACGAGCAACTGAACAAATGAAATGATGTAAATGCTAATTGAATGGTGATGTCAATAAACCAGAACTATGAGGATGTATGTAACATTGGACACATACTAATTGTCATCAAAGGACCGTCTTGTAAGCTTTAATGATCCAGAATAATAATAAGGTCCACCATATTAGAAGCTTCTGTGGCTGTCTCATTATTTTTAATTAGTGCCACCTCTTTCAGTCCATTCGCCGCTGGCAGACATTAACACTCACAGCCTCCATGTCAACAACCATTTGTTCTGCCACCATCATAAAGAGCAGAGGTTCTCAACTGGTGGGTCAGGACCCAGGTGGGTCGCCAATGTGTTTTCATGTAGTAAATCTGTCGGTTGAGAAATATCTCGATATTGGGTCGTGGTTTTTCACTGATATAGAGGCCTGTAATGTGCCTGTGTGTAACATATTGTAACCTACATTAAGATTGTAATGTTGGTTTGATTGTGCAAAGGAACCTTTTGCAGCTTGTTGCACATCACTGTGTGTTCTTTATCTGTATTTTGAAGCGCTTTACTTTTCTTATTCTTCTTTTATTCATGAAGCGTTTATGTTTCAGGTATCGTGCCAATCAATGAGGCAAAGACAGTGTGCGCTGGATCAGAGAAATTCTACAAGATGTGTGAATCCAATGAGGTAAGACCAAAGTAACAAAGAACAAGGACAACTGCTATAGGACATTGACAATACAATGCAACCAAATTTACCTACTGGCATCGGTGCCCATAAGGGGGGATTAAATGAAAAGCTTTCTGGGGCCCAGTTGCACGGGGAGGCCCCATGGAGGTTAGCAAAAAACAACATCGTCCACCATAATTTTAAACAACAATGACCACATTTTATTTTACACCTAAATACTCACCATCACCTCTTAAAGCAACAATAACACACATTTTATGTATTGTTGCTTCAGGGAAATGAAGCCTGTTTCAAAATCTAAACCCCCTCTTCTTAAAGTGATATGAGACTTTTGTTTTGTAATGTTACCTACGTAAGCGGGCTCAGTGACCTTAACTGTTATGCCAGTTATGTAGCAAAGAGTACAGCCGCTCCTTGATCTGCACAAAGTCAGGATGCCAGAATAGAAAGAAGAAGAAAAGGAGGGAGCTGGCATGGGAATTTGACCCCAACAGACTTATTTCAGTTGGCTCCAGAGGCTGATAAGGATTCAGGCATAGGGAGCTAACGTTAGCCAGGAGGCTAGCACTAATACTACTGATCAAATGTGCATACAACTAAATCATATGCAGACGGGCCTACCAACTGGTACAAATAAAGGAACCTGAACCTGAACCTGAAGGGATAAGAGCACATTTGCCAGATTGAATGTCAATGCCACAACCAGTACTTCCACACAATGTGGTTATGGACTGACTGTTGTAAATTAATATGGCTAATCTGAGAAACTGGACTTGGTTGAAGATTTTGAAGACGTTTCGCCTCCTCTGAAGGCTTCTTCATTTACAAACTAATTGGTGTACGGAGCTAGTTTGTTAAGAGCCGAAGAAGCCTTTTGAAGGAGGAGAGGTGAAACGTCTTCAAGGTCTTAATCAAAGTCTAGTTTCCTTTGGCTCAAGCTTCAAATTGACCTGGATGACTGAGAACCTACACAGACAATCTGAGCATGTCATGAGAGGACCCAACAGTCTATAATCACATGGGTCTATGCATGACACACAGGATGAACTAAAGGTGTTGAGAGTGTATTTTTAATTTGAGGAGATGTCTCCTAGCGCTCGGAGAGTAATATGTGCTGTGATTTGTTTTTGCTACAGCTGGACATGACATTCCACCTGTTCATCTGCGCCCTCGCTGGAGCCGGAGCTGCTGTAATCGCTATGGTGAGACGTCCAATAAAACCTACACCTGCCTCACGGGATGAACGATCATGACACAAGTCAAAACACTCACACTCTTTAAAAATGACACACAATGAAAACATAAGAAACCGTTCTTCTGGGGCGTGTTTAATGAAGATCGTGGTTGAGGTTTCTTTTTTTTAACCAATGCAAGATCTGACACTCTTTATAATGGATTGATTTTTGTATTATTATTCCTGCAGAGGAGTTGATTGCGTTTGAAAAGAGACGACAATAGCGCTGTGTTATGTAATGGCTGTTATGTAGCCGGGCTGGCCTGTGTTTTATTTGCCTGTATGAGAGAATAGCTGTAGCTGAGGAGAGAGAAGGCATTTTGGTGCAGTGAAAAAGACAGGGTTTGTCTCCCTCCCTCTTTCCGAGAGAGGCGCCCCGGCATGTCATGTCGTCATGGAAACAGGGAGAAGAAAGGCTTGGGAGATTGTTGCAAACATCACTCAGTAAATCGTGAGAAGCCATTTTCTGGAAAAAAAAAGAAAAGAAAAAGAAAGTGTTTGTTATTCAGGGATGATGCTGCAGATTGCAGAAAGAGCATCCTCTTTTATTTATTTATTTATTTTTAAGTGGACAGCAGTGGAAAAAGTTGGCACGACAGATTCACACTAATACAAGCTAACAGTGAGCTTCCTGCAGAAGAGCTTCAATGCTGGAAACCAAATTTGTGCTAAAACATTTATTATAAATCAGAAAAAAACATTTGATCTTGTGGGTTAAAAATCAGAAGTAGAAACATAATAATCAAAAAATGAATCTTTCTGAGTGTCAGAAAAAGCACCACAGCAGATTTGAAAGCATTATTCCTTGCAACAACTTAGGTCACTAAAGCGCAATGAGTTCATTATAACCTTAGCTGCCATGGTAACGCAAGTACAAGACTACATTCAGCACAATGCTGCCATCTGCTGGACCACTCAGAAAATCCTCTTGACTTAAGAGTCTAAACTCAACAGGGCTACAAGTCTAAGCTTTGTTTTGCTTAAACTGACATCTTTGTAATCCAGTTTAAAAAGGCGTATCCATGGAGATAATCATCGTAATGTTGAAACAGGAGACCGTCCTGTGCCACTGCCAGTTCAAAGTATTAATTGTGATCAGCACTTTTGTCATAACGTTCATTGCATCTGATTTGTAAAATAGTGGCTTTACACTTAATCGTTTTCCACCTCCGACAGATCCACTACTTGATGGTGCTTTCTGCCAACTGGGCCTACGTGAAGGACGCCTGCCGAATGCAGAAGTACGAGGACATCAAGTCGAAGGAGGAGCAGGAGCTTCACGACATCCACTCCACTCGCTCCAAGGAGCGTCTCAACGCCTACACATAAAAGCCCAGCGTGAGGCCTGGCCCTGCCACTCCGGCCTCTCCCTCCCTCCCTCTCTCTCTCTCTCTCTCTCTCTCTTCTGTCTTTCTATCTGTCTCTCTCTACCATCCCCTCCCCAGGGGGGGCGGATGGCGCCTAGGGCCCTCGCCACTGCTGATGTCACTGGTGCGTCATATGACAATGTGGTCCGGGGAGGGGAACGTCACACAAACCTCCTCGGTCACAAACAGCATTTCAGATGAAAAAAAAAAAAGCCCCTTTACCTCTCTCATGGATGGTGTTATCATTATGGCAGTTCTCTTATTCTTGATTCGAGTCGTTTAGTGCTGATCGTAGTTTTTAGTGTAGTTTGTAGAATCAGAAGTAGCAGTAGTATTCAGCTTCTTTTTTTTTTTCTACTCTGAATGATTTACGTATGATTGTTTGATTTTTCTTGACTTTCTATTCGATTGCTTCGTGTCATTTTTGCTCTCATGCATAATTTATTTTATTTTTTGCTAAATTTCCGAGGGGGGTCAACAGGGGCTTCAAAAGGGTTTTCAAGCACATTTCTCATGTTGTGTGTCTGGAGATTTTCATGTTCAAGAACTATGTACTGTAAGTGAACGGGTGGATAGTCTGGAAAATGTTTTAAATATTACAACACACCCATGATGCATTGTAAGCCTTTGTCATACTAGTACTCCCAGGGATTAAAAAAAAAATACGCTTTCACATGAAAGCAATCAATCTGTTTTTCTATTTAAAAACTGCAACATGATAATAAATACCAAATCATTAGCGCTAAACAAATATTTGCTAGACGTGCCAAGCCTGTTAAACAGGAAACAATGACTTTCATCGATGTCCAAGACGTGATTAGCCGATCAAAGTGGGTTATTTGATGATAATAATGCCAATTTAATTCATCGTAGGACTGTGAAAGAATCCATCCTCTTTGTATCACAAGCTACAAAAAGCACATGCAAACATTCTTTCATAATCACTTTTTTAATTTCTTACCTTTTTAAATACTAAAGTCCTGTTCTGCAGAACTCTGCACTGTACATACCGATATATCAAAGCATACCTATATGTTAAGCACTGACGTTTAAAGACGAAGAGATCACCGTGGGTCAGCCCGCTCCGCATCAATCAGTCTCAACCCTGAAAAAAGAATCCTTGACAATAAGTTGTCGGTGTAAATGGCACTCCTTGGTGGATTTATCCGATGTGAGAAAAGTGTGTGTCACAGTGATTTTTCTGTCCATGATGGTAACTGTATAGCTTACACATCCTGATGCCACATGACGACAAAAGGTTACCTGTCAGTTCATTGCCTGGTGAAGCTTTTCTTTTGCCAGTACTCCTTAAAGCTAGTTTCATGCACTTATTTGACCATTTCTGTGCTCTCTCTCTCTCTCTAGATGTAAGCGCATTGGTGTTCAACTCAAAGTTGGATAACTGTACTGTTAGTAAAGACTGTGAATTTAGATGTTTTTCGTGGCATGGACATGCATTAATATAGTCTTCTTGACTCAAAAGTTACTTTATTCCACTTCCTTATTTTGTACACTTCTGACTGTCTTGCTGGATCAACCCTTCGTTTATATGTGCAGTACTAAACCTCCCACGCTTACCGCGTTATGCTACTGAAAATAGAGACTGTAGTCTTTGAGTTGTGTCTGTTTAGTTTGTGATGAGCTCTCAACCATGTCTTCAAACTAATACCTGTACCGACATTGCTTACTCTGTAATGACCTGAAAAAAGAAAAAGATGCTTTCAGCTTTCTCCTCATTTTAGTCTTTTGTACTTTCACTACGAATGCTTAGTAGCAGGCTTTCAATTGAATCTGTTTTGTACATCCATGTGCCAACAGCTTGAAGTGGCTTATTTGACCTGTATGATCAAATTTGCTTGCATTAATAAAATTCACTTGTGTACTTGTTCATAAATACTTCATGTGTCTTGTGTCCGTTTTGTTCTGAGCTTCAAGGTGACATCATTCAGTAGTGCTGCTGGTTGTGAGAAAAGGTTTGTGATGGCGACCGTGTGAGGCCAAAATCAACCGTCGGGTGAGCTGAGACAGGGTTAAATTGTTGAGAGATAAATTACTGTTTTAATTGAAGTGAATACAGGTCACATGGTTGTTGTTAGCACAATATGAGCTGGGCGAACCTGAGGAGACTACAGGTGAAACGCGTTGTTCGCTCACGATAAAATACTGTAAAGTTATTTTCAGTGTGCCAATGATTATTGGTTTATTTTTCATGCTATGTTCCTGCAACCGAGCGGCACCTGAGAACGTATAGGCTGTGCACGGGGTACCCTGCTGGCCATTTAGATTGCAATATGAGCGTTTGCATCAAACACATCACAAAAGTCTGAACGTATTTCTCAATCAGCATGTGTACATTTCACTTGTTGGAAGGAGACATGGGGATAATGACCATGCGCTCACAACAGTCTGATGAAGCTTAAGCTGCTAACAGCTATCTTCAGATTAATTGGTCCCAAATCTGTGTTAAAAAAAAAAAAATTTGCATTTCACCATTTTCAATTCACCTGTGAAATAAGGATTTTGCAAACACAGGTATTGGGTAAAATATTGCAGCAGATAGGCACAGAAACTGTGAGTTAGGGCTAATAAGCATATTTATATATGTTTTTAATTTACTGCGTTTCATTTTGTTTTTCAAAAATTGAACAATTTGAGCTCATATTGTCAATTTTATCAATTTCTGGTTAGATTTTTATTTAATGTATTTCTTAAAGTTCCTTTTTGGGGCCTTTTTGCAGTTATTGGATAGGACAGCTGAAGAGCGACAGGAAATGTTGGGAGTAGAGAGTGGGGGATGACTTGCAACAAAGGGCCGAGGTCGGATTCGAACCCACGGCCGCAGTGATGAGGACTATACAGTATATATCAACCAATCTTTATTTGTGGAGCACCAATTCATAACTTATCTCAAGACACTTTACAAAGAGTAAGTAAAATACCTTACTCATTGTTATATTATCTACAAAGAGACAACGTTAATCCATCATGAGCACAAAGCAACATTTAGCAAAGTTACAGATGAAAGAAAAATGTCTGAAGAGGCAGAAATCTTCAAATCCAAACTCATGATGAAGAGCCATCTGCTGAAACATGGGGTGAGTAACATCACC
Source organism: Labrus mixtus (assembly GCF_963584025.1). Taxonomy (NCBI): domain Eukaryota; kingdom Metazoa; phylum Chordata; class Actinopteri; order Labriformes; family Labridae; genus Labrus; species Labrus mixtus. The sequence continues at coordinate 2,464,831 of NC_083621.1, read as the reverse complement.
ATTAGGCTATCTGTGGCCCCCACATGTATTTGTTTTAAATTGCAATACAGCATATCCATGACTGTATTTTTTCTCCAATATTGTTCAGCCCAAGAAGAAAGCATGTTTTACCAAAGGAGACCACACTCTTACCACTAGGTGTCTCCCTTTCCTGTAGTTCATTTCAACGGAGGAGTCAAAGTGTTAATCAAAGCTTGTGTCAACAGAAGGGCTCTACTTGTTTTCCATTTAACCCTAACCTCCACCACATTTTAGAGCGGTGTTCGTCATCAACATGGCGGTGTTTGTAGAAAAAAGAATGAATCCCTTATTGGACGTTCATCATCTTATATAACATCTCTGCTGAACTGGACCACCGTACCCCACCACACTCGCTCTACTGATGGCCTAAAGTCCTGCAGTGTTTCTCTGAACTTGGAAAATCCACATTTAGCTTTTTTTGCTCCAAAAATGTGGACAATGATGTCAAACCTCTTTGTATCTCGCCATCATTGAAAACGAGGGAAACCTGAACGATTCTCAAGGCTTAATTAAAGGTTTGAAATGAATACATTCAGTGAAATGTCGGACACAAATGAAGCTCCAGGATAGAAACAACACCCCCTCCCCCTTTCTAAACCACTTTTCAATCCAGTCATGTGACCAAACCAAGATTACATGGAGCACCTGTGAGCCAGACAGAACACACTCACACAGCTTACATATGGCCTCCACCCTCAAAAATACACTTACATCTACAGGTATGTCATGATGAGAACAACTCCATGTCAGACTGCACAGATTTGTTTATTTTAGAAGCAGAAAGACGCAATTGGTCCAAACCATGGTTCCTGGTACTGCAATGGATATGTGACTGTTCATAACAAAACAGTCATAGTTTGATATACTTAAAGTGTGTTGCAACGTGTCAACCAATGGATTTATGACGAGGACATTAACGTTTATCAAAACATGTAGGTTCAACTAGAAAAGCAATGGCAGGTTGGTGCCTGAACTGATTGAAAAAGGCGTGGTTGGCTCACATGAGGGGAAACCTCTTCAGAATTAGCTGATTAGCACGACGTCCACATGACACTGGCCAGCTGGCGTGACCCTGTCAAACTCAAGGAAATCCTCCACTAATCCATCCCCGCCCCCCACCACGCAGTCAGCCTGACAGGTCACCTGTACTGTAATTAGATCCTCAGCTTGTGTACCCGTACTGCTTATGGACTTTGAAGGCTCTTTTCTCGTTACTCTCCATCTATTTTTTGACGAGGAATACATCCCCGGGCTCTAAATGAATCTTGATGTCTTTGTTCCTGATATCATCTCAATGTGAGGATTGTGGGGGGCACTCGGTGAAATAATGCGTCGACTTCTCTGTGTGCATGTATTCCTATGCTGCCTCAGTATGGCTCATCCCTTCTGTCCATCCCAGTGCACCTGTGTCTTCCATGGACGTACCGATGGAGCTGGAACCAGGTAAACGGACTCTTACAGTCTTCTTTTACTACTACTTGTATGGTGGTTGATTTAGAAAAGCCATAAAATGCATTCAAACTTTGGAATAGGGATGCCTAATTGGCTCAACTTCTTTATATCAATGACTATATCAATGATATCAATGACTCGTGTCTGGCTGCCCAACATGGAGCATCCCTTATGAGATTATTCAGACATTTCCTAGCGCCCGTGCTTTAAAATGTGCACACCTGCTCATTCACACCCAGGGTAAAGTTATGCTGTGTGAGATCCACTCTGAGAGCCTGCCACTCTGCATAAGCTGTGTGATTTCTTCTGTTCCAGGCTTTAAAAATATAACTAGATACTGCGAATATGTGGGTAGGGTTAGGAGAAAGAAGCATTGAGGTGCAAAAAGCAATTTCATTATATCACTATCCTGGAGCGTGCTTATGTGTGTTGCTACCTCGTCAAAGAGTATTTTTCTTCTCGTCGTCCTAAAATGGACAAGGAACCAAGCTTACTGTAATATAATCTTTCGTCTTCTTCAGTTCCAGTTCATTGACCAGTTTATGCAACGGTAGTGTGCCTATCCCAGAGTGAAACTGGACCCAGAGAGAACACAAGCTCTTTGATAGGTCATACACAACATATTTTGTGCATTCACACACAGTTTTAAATAGACAATACTATTTGTAAATTTTGGCTTGCGAGGAATTTCATTGCAAGTTTTTTGAACGTCCCCACATCTACACCTGCACCTTTAAAGTCCCAGTGCAAACAAAATGGAGAGAGGGAAAAAGGAAATGCACTTTTTGTTCCCAAGAGTGAAACTCTGAGTATGTCCAATTTGGATGAGCACCAATCTGCAACTTGTTCTGTAGATGTTAAAATTAAGGAAAAGCAACATTAACACCAAGGTTATAAAAAATCTGCTTTACACTTGGCAGATTAAGTCTATAAATGTTCTTTGTCAATAGAGGTTAATATTAAACACAACAAGGTATACGTTGTTCAATCTGTACTGACATGTATTGACATAATGTACATTCCCTGGCACGGTACCAATCCTGTTATATCGGAGAATGACCTAATTGTCACCTTCGTAATCTGTTGGTGCTATTTCTTCTTGTACCATGCATCCCTTTCCTTGCACTCAAGTTATGGCGACGAAGACATGGCAATGTCAGTCCAGCATCTTTGACAAGTCCAACATAACAAAGAAAATGCTATTAGCATATCAACAAAAACTGCATACATTTCCTTGGGCTGGTTTGGTTTAGTAATGGGAATTTTCACTAACAAAGAGGAAAGGTTGATTTGTCCTCTGTAGAGCATGGCGACATGGCAGTACTCGCAGTGATGAAAATTAGAAATGAGGTTTTTATTAAACCAGGAGTATTTCCATTGAGATACAAAAATCTATTTTACAAGTGAGTCCTGGCCAAGCAAGTAGCACACAATGCTCACACAAATAACAAACAACAGATTCATAACGAAAATACACAAGGCAACAACATTTTCACCATTCAGTAATAAAACATGTGCTAAACTGGTCAGATGATCATTAATCCCTGTTTTCAAAATCTCCCATACCAATACAACATTCAAGTTTGAGGTGACCCTGTAGCTCAGACCAACATGATGGAGCAAAACAACCAAATGCTCTTTCACCAAAGACGAGTTTGATGAATTTCATACATGATGGGTCCATGACACCAAAGGTTACAGCTAGCGTTCCTCCTCCTGCAGCATAAGGGCAAGAGGTCAAACCGAATGATTACTCAATATTTATGTTGTTAGTAAGTAGCTGAGAGCTTGCCCTTTAGTGTGGACTACAGCCAAGTCAGAAAATGATTCACATTACAATGGAGAGTCTTGATGGTTGGATGGATGAATGGAGGGATGGATGGATGGAGGGATGGATGGATGGATGGATGGATGGATGGATGGTTGGATGGTTGGATGGATGGATGGATGAATGGAGGGATGGTTGGATGGATGGATGGATGGATGGATGTATAAATAGTTGGATGACTTATAACTTAAACCTTGAAGACTAATCCTTCAATTTTATAATTTATCATCTACTAACGTGATCTTCTAGTCCATAACAAAAGCATTTTATGTGTTTTATCTGTGGATTTAACAATTAAACGTCCTGTTTCTTTCATTTCCAGATCTGTGCTCTGCAATGATCCAGACATGTCTGATATTCCCGTTAACGTCCCCGTGGACACGGTCAAACTTCGCGTTGAGAAAACAGCAATACGACGAATCCCAACAGAAGCTTTTTACTACTTGGTGGACCTACGCTATCTGTGGATTACTTACAATTCCATAACCTCCGTGGATACTGCAAGCTTCTACAACCTCAAAGTGCTCCACGAGTTGAGGCTGGATGGGAATATGATTTCTATGTTCCCTTGGGAGTCTCTGAAAGAAATGCCCAGGCTGAGGACCCTCGATCTACACAACAACAGAATCACTAGTGTCCCCATGGAGGCAATCCCATTCCTACTCAGTATTACCTACTTGGACCTCTCCAGCAATAAATTAGCCACCTTGCCCTCTGAGCTCATGGATATCTGGCCCCCATTCAATGGAGCTGCCGTCTCTACTAATGCCTCTCAGAAAGTTGTGTTAGGTAAGGATAAAGGTGGCTTGGTTTCTCAGGGTAAAAGGGGCAGAAAAGGACACATGGTGTCTCAGGGGTCATTCATAATTACCTGAGGAACTTTATTCCAACACCTTTTAATCTATTTCTGATCGACTCCAACATGCCCTGAAAGTGAATGCTAAGTCAAATTAGCTTATTCTAAGTAGGGGTAGAGTTGGTGCCAAATGTACGATCAATTTATGGTCCTAGTTGATGGTTGAATATTTAACACACTTCTTTTTGGCAATCCAAGGCATGGTCAAGTTCAGTTGAACACAATAAGCCTATCCAACTGACTATGGTATTCCTCAAGATAGTTTGACCTTTGACTAACAATATTTTCCATTAATTGCGCATTTGTTCCTATTACTAAAGACAAACTCTTGCTAACTCCATTTACATTATAACATATCCAAAATCCTAAGATTTAATGTAATTTTATCTCTTGCAAAAGACAGATCAAGTGCCAACATTACAGTTCTGGTAAAGGTCATTGTAATATAGTTTTAAAACACTTTAATGACTCTAAACAGCTTGACCCTGTAGATTTAGCATGTGTGCATTTGCAAATGATTTCTTATAAGAGTTATTTGCTATAAAAAATAAAGCTGTGACTTACTCTTTATCACTAGCATTCTCAAGCATTGAGAATGTGTAAAAGCAAAAATCCAAAACTGAATGTTTTGATTGAAAGTGCAAAATATCTAACTATATTTGATTAAGCTAAAAATCCACAATTTATATTCAATATGAGTGTGCATTTGAAGTGACTTTCGCTATGATAGGTGAATTGGCCAATAGTCATTCTACAATTGTCTAGTTTCAGCTTTCCTTCAGCGATTTGATAGTGAATTTAACTCAATTTATAAATCCCAGATGTGTTTTATTATTACTTGATTTGCACTTCAAACACAGGGATGGCAGTCTTTGATAACATAGAAACAGTCAGTACTTTTGTACATTTACAGTTTTGGCAAATATGAATGAATAAGTCAACACAGATGTACAGTAATAGCAATAATTCTAGGTTTATCATTAAATCTTGTACCAATGGTACCACTTGCTCATTGTGCTGTCCTTCAAGCTGACACATGTACATGTGAAAGGAAAAGAAGAAGGAATATAGCCAATGGGAATTTTAAATTTGTGTAATAAACCTGGGCACGCTGGGCTGAAAAAGGCGGTTTCAAAAGGGTCAAGAATGAAAGCACACAATTACATGACGTCTACATTGATCCTCATAGATCTATGTTTTAACTGGATATATTTGAGCAAGTTATTCTCCTTTGTTTTCTATTAGCATCATCTATGAGACGGGATAGTTGTTCACTTTTAACAGTAATGTACAGACGGTGGGAAGAAAATTGTTTATAGGGTGTATGAGGGCAAGGAAGCCAATCCGTGTTGAGCGAGGTCCCTGTGTGAACTGGTGTACCCAAAGGAGAAACAGGATTAGGTTGTAGAAAGAAAAAGAAAATCAGTGGACAAGCAAAGCAGACGACTGCCTCTTAAGCATATTTTAACCATTTCCCCTTGTTTTCTTTACGAGAGGTCTGCTTACCTTCAGAGTTTTACATTATGTAACAATCTTATCTAAATTAAAAACAAGTGCATTTCAAATATAAAGCAAACACATTGAAACATGATTTGGTCATCTTCATTTTCAGCTTGTAAAAAAACTTGACTTTTGTGTAACTATCTTTAGTGTTCTGTTGAGATTAAAACGAACAAAAGGGAAGTGGAAAAGGTGTTTGCCACACTGTGAAGGAAGGCCAAAGCCAGCTTAAGGTGCTTTGCAACTGTTAAGGCACACTAATCTGTTTAAAGGGCTTTAATTTAATATGCACCAGTACATGTGCTCACCCATTGTGTGCCACAGGTGTGAACAGCAGCAGCAGCTATTTCATGCCAAACAAATGAACTTGCTATTTCGAAAATATATATATATATATATATATATATATATATATGTTATTCTCAGATCTATTGCATCATTTTAAAAGTTCAGATGGATCTCATGTTAATAGCAAGAGATTCACATTTGGCACATTCTCAAACCTGTTCTGCCTCTTTACGTATTACCTTTGTTGTGTTTGACAAGCTATTGTTTGAAACAGCAAATAATACATTAACTAATCTAATATTTTCCTCTTCAGGCCTCCAAGATAATCCCTGGTTCTGTGACTGTAAAATCTCCAAGATGATTGAGATTTCCAAAATGACTGTCACCCCCGTGGTTTTGATGGATCAATTCCTGACCTGTAGTGGACCAGAGAATCTGGCAGGAGTCCTTTTCCAGCGCGCTGAAATAGACAATTGTGTAAAACCAACAGTCATGACTTCGGCAACCAAGATCACATCTCCTTTGGGCAGTAATGTTCTCCTGCGATGCGACACCACAGGGTTTCCAACACCATCTCTTCACTGGTCTAAATCAGACGGTTCCACAGTCGACAACACAGGTAGAGTTTTTTATAAGTCAAGCTTTTAACAAAAGGGTTATAAATTCATTGAGACTAATCCCTTCAGTTACTTAAATACTGTGTAATTCTTACCATTGCCTGTTGTGTAGGAAGAATTAAGGTGTGCGGCATTAGTACCAAAAGGTCATTACCCATTCTTAAGCATGCAAAGCTGTCCAAGACTTGGTAGGGCTTGATCCATGTTGACATTTGTGTTCTTGTTCCACTCTTCAGTCCAGGAATCACCTGGGGATGGCATCAGATGGTCCATCATGAGCTTGACTGGAATATTGTCCAAAGACGCGGGGAACTACAGCTGCAAAGCTAAGAATGTTGCTGGAAGTGCAGTAGCCACCATTTCTCTCTCCGTTGCTGGGTCCATCAGTACCACCATTCCTCCAGTGAGCACTAGCAATACTACTGCACCAACTAGCCAAGCCACAACATTGGTTCCCCCAACAGACAATCCTAACTTGTCGACCGTCACACTCACAGTTCCCCCAAGAATATCAACCACAATAGCTGCAGTAGTCCCCAAGAGGGAGAAAACTACTCCCAGCAACATTATACAGAAGGGCTCGCTTAAACAAGGAAAAATCCAGCAAGGCAGTAATGGGAGGAAGCTTGCAGCAGATGAAAAGAGCAAGAAAAGTGATTCAGCAAAGTCAGTGAAAGACTTCAAGATTGTAGAGGAAACGTCAGATAGTGCAGTGTTGCTTTGGACAGCAGATGGAATACCAAATGATGCCCCTCTCACGGTTGTGTACTCACCTTACGGAGAGGATGAAATCAAAAGAACAGTGGAGACCAATGCTGGAAGCGGAAAATTGCTCCTAGAGGGATTGTCATCTGGGATGCAGTACTCTGTTTGTCTCATTGCTAAAGGAAGTGCTGCTGGAAAAGATCCTTGTGTTGACTTCTACACATTGGATAATGTAGAGGATGGAGGGCAGAACCAGCTCTTTATCATCATAAGTGGCATTGCCTGTGCTTTGGTTTTGCCTCTGATCGCATTGTTGCTCTACAAGATTCTTGCTCTCTATTGCAAGGTTAACAACCCAGGATCGGACGAAGAGGAGCTTGAAAAAGAGAGTTATGTAAAGTTTGAGACAATTTCAATGAAACAAAGGACCCTGAACCCTCATCCGACTGAGCTTTGGGCAAGGAGACAGACTAATGAATCAGAGCGAATGCTTCTATGCTCCAGGTCGAGCATCGACTCCCAGATGACATATAAAAGCGACAGTTCCCGATCAGAGTATCTCTGTTGACATCAGGAATCGACTGCCAATTCCCAAAAGCCATGGCAGTAACATCTTCTTGTAAATGATCATTATTTGCCTTTTATGACACTGATCAAATATCAGGCAGGGTTGGTAATTTTCTCCAGATCCACTTTTTAAGGTTTTGGTGGAAATTGTCTTTAGGTCCTGACAGACATTAATAACTCATGTTCTCTGAAAAAGGAACAAATACAATCTGTCATCTGTAGCAGTTGTAAGCCTGAAAAAACTTCAACCAATGTCTGCCACGAGGTACCAATCTGACGGACCAATAACGCCCCCTGTCTCCCTGCTCGTTCTCTACCCCTTGTGTGCACTAGCCCACACTCACCGATGACAGAGTTTATACTGTGAGTTCGTCGTTAGCTTTTGTGAGTAGTTGCTGAGAGCTGAGGTCCGCTTCTGGAGCAACGGCGCTTGTGCATGTAAGTGAGGGGGCGTGGCTTTTGAGGGAGCTCAGAGGGGAGGGGGTGGGTGTAGGCGGAGCACTGAGGGAATGCTACTTTCAAAGTCATGCTAGTTTTCAAAAATTACCAACCCTGCCTTTAACTATGGGTTTTAAAGAAATCATTTTTGGGGATTGAATGGCGGTACACCATTTCTATGTGTTTTAATCCACTTTTCATCAACAAAGATTCATTTAATGATCTCAAAAACTGTAGTTAACATGGAAACATTCACTGGAGGTTGTTCAAACATAACTTTTACAGACTCAATCAGATAAGCCAAGAACGAAATGATATCTTCATTCAAGCCATCATGTATTTTGGAGCCTTATATTTGATAAGTTCACCCCGGCATAGAGCACTTTTTGTTGGACGTAGAACCACACAAGGTGTTTGTCATCCAGCTGTGTGTGGTGTTTAATTCTTAACGCAAATGCCAAAGTGTCAGATAAGAGTATTATGTGGTGTAAACGAAAACCAATTATAAAATTCACATTACATTTGGAGCATAATTGTTTTCAGCACCAAGCTGTTGCCTTAATTGACAAGAAAGTACTGTCAGTGTGTTTGATAGAATGTGTGAGTTGTCTTATAAACTCTGCCTCTTTCTGTGAGTTTATGTATGTACCGGTACATGTTAATTTGTCTGTAAATGGATATGTATTTTTGTTTTTAATAAAAAGAACACTTCTTGAACTTTATCGTTCTAGCATGTTTTCTAAATTTGAAGTCATGCAGTAAGTCTCTCAGACTTTTCTTTAAAAGTTTTTTCTTAAATGGGGGCGACTGTGACTCAGTTGTTAGAGTCAGTCGTCTCTTAACCAGAAGGTTGGGGGTTCGATCCCAAGCTCCTGCAGCCACTCAAGACACTCAAGTTGCTCCCGCTGCTTGACCTGCGGTGTAAAGGCGCTTTGAGTAGTCAGAAGGCTCGAAAAACACTTCACAAGCCCAAGTCCATTGAACAATTTTTTCTACAATCTATGGCAAAAATGATGTGTATATTTGATATAAATAACCATTCCTCTGTTATATCATTTACAAGAAAACTTCTAATGCCACCAAAATGTATAAATAGATCAATTTTGGTAAAAGTTACTCTGGCATAAAAGAATCCATAAAAAATCCCACTTTCCTTTGTTGCGCTATAAAAACTGTTAACTAATAAAAAATAAAAATGGAAACTACTGAAGTACTTCATAATCTGATAATCAGATAATCAGCCCGCAACTGATTTTGACAGTGTGCTCAGTCGCGTCTATAGCAGGTGAAACTAAATATCAGTGTTTCATTTCATATTGAACACCCGGCTCAGTAGTCATGATCATGTGGTCTTCCTTGTATACCATATATGTGTGTACTGTTTGCCAATGATTTCAATATCAATGAAGAATAGAAGTAGACACAGGAAGGTGAATATGAATATATCACAAGTGCTCACTCAGTTAAGAACAGGAGCAGACATGTTCATCCTGAAAATCAATAGGTCACAGTTGTCACGCTCTCTGGACATCTGAACAGACGCTGCTGTAAATCCTGATAAGATGACGGGTGGACCTGGAAAACTGTTCCCATGGATACCTCTGTACCACCAGCTGTATGTGCCTGGGGCCCTGAGTAATCTCTAATACCAGCTGTGCTGTTATCATGGCAACACCCAGGCTGTTTTTACAAACAGAAGGATTGGATGGCAGACAACAATGGGCTGGGATGTTTATTATAGGTAAACTATGAATGAATAGAAAGGCAGACGGAGAGAGAGATTGAGTTATAGAGAGGTAGATGGACAGCTCTTAGTGCTGAGAGGACCAGAAGGATAGAGAGGGAAATGGACATAACATAATAGAGAAATGGAGAGACGGATAGAGACGATACAATATGTATTTGAAATTAACGTCTTCTTTTATGGGGAAACATTTGACCCAGGGCTGGGGTCCATGAAAGCCACTCCAGATAGAGCAACTGGTAAGGTACTGCTCTAGAGGCTTTACAGTTGCATCACAAATCTCTTGGCAACTGGGATTTTGTGCCATTATAACAGTCCAGTGGAAAATTGGCAGCTCATAGTCACAGACAACATAACAACAAGGCTAAAAAGCAGCTCAAACACTGCTGTTGTTGTTGAATCTTTTTGATTATAATAAGGAGATAAATAAGTCTACTTTGGCAGATTTCCTTCTACTTCCGCCTTTGTTTTACTGGATGTATCCAAATATTAAGTAGTTGAAAGGTGTCAAGTTTCTTGTTCTGTTGTAAAATGTACTCTATGGTAATCCAGTGTTACAAGTCCTCTCTGTCCACCAAGGTCAATCACAAAGGTACCTACTAAGACTTGACACCGGTGTTAGCAAAGACATCACTTGTTTGGTGGCCAAGTGATGTGTTTGGTGGTTACAACAAAAACAAAATGTTGTTTTTTCTCAATACTTGCTAGAGGCCTATGGGAGCAGCTAATGTATGTGTAAGTGACAATTTGGCAGTTCCGACAATCAGCAGGCAGCGTATTTGAATCCAGAGTTTCAAAGCATCAGATGCTTTATATTGTAGCTGTTTAAACATGACTCAACCAGGACTGGAATTGTATGTGGTCATAGAAAAGAAATGGCATGAGGAGGCATTCAACAAAGCAGCAGCAACCTCTATTTTTTTTTTTTTTACAGATGATTCAAAGTCATGTTTAATTGTCATTCAGCACACTATTCACGTGAAGTCAAACTGCCATTGGTATACACCGTGGGAAAAGCTTTGTGGCCTTCAGACTGCTAACATTAGCATGGAGACAAGGCAACTTTCTCAGCCATATAAATCATATACTGCTTCTCTACGAGGTTAATGGTGACGCTGCTGCTCACAATATCCTAGTCATGGAGGGCATGAATAGAGGTTTTGGTTCCTGGGGTCTGTTAGTTGTTCTCCAGCGTAAAAAAAAAGGAGGACAAACAATTTAGGACTAATCTGCTCTACATTCTCTATAAGTTACTCATTTGACCGTTTCCCCCCGGAAGCCAAACAAACTTCAGCAGTAGATTGAGTGACACACTGACGTATCATTTACACTCAAGACGAAAACAGAGTCTATTGTTTCAGGGGCATAGTTAAATTAAACTCATACTGTAAGTTTGTGCCATTTATGAATGGAGCTATGATTTGATAAAGGAACCAGGGTTATCTTTGTTGGCCAATGAATGAATGGATTCATATTATAGTGTTGAGCTTGGTCAGACATAGCCTGACATGCAGTGTCCTTCTCCCAGTCACTCTTTTTTCCAGACACAAAGACTCTGTCTCAAACAGACACATCCATCCACATTGAGAAAGGACGTGGGTCAGGGGGTGGAGTGAGGGTAAGATGTTGTTGTTATGTTTAACCACTCTTTAGTCCAGCCTCAATTCTTACATATTCCACATTCTGCGTCAGACACTGACTGCAGCTTGAAGAAGATCTTGCTCCAGTGCTGGACTAGCATGTGCAAAATTTACCACGGGGGTGTCAGGAATTTCAATCTTTGCTTCCAAAACAGACTGGCAGCGTAGAGGCCAAAGTGGGGAGTGAGCAGGATCCCACTCACAGTTTTTTTTCTTCTTTTTGGGTTATCAGTGTTGCCCTCTTCTTTCTCTCTTAGTGCTCCATCTCCTCGTTGGGGTACGTCTCTCTTTAGGGCGACATCTTCTGGTATGTAAAGCTCCCGTGTCTCTCTTGGTCAAAGCCGTGGAAAAAGATGCCAGCAGTCTATACACAAATGTTGCTTAGATTTGGAGAATTCTTGTGTGCCAGTGGAAATGCAAGTGGGAATGCCTGAGAAGAATTGAACAAGTGCAGCTCCTCAAGGCAGGGACGGATCCCAGGATTATGTTGGCTGCAGCAATCACAACAGCTCTGATCTATTTTGTGGTGCAAAGCTCTGGAGCCTTGGCCCTGGGTACAGCATGTTGGGACGAACGCCTGTTGCGAGCGGGGAGAAACAGCAGCTGTGTGGGTGAGTTGGTTCAAAACTTTTAACTGTATACACCATTCTCTTAATTCAAGAAGTGGCCTATGTCATGTCACAGCAGAGAAACAGAAGGTATAAGTCGGTCATCAAAATAATCTTGGCTAAGCAGACAATACAATTCACTGTAAAAGTACAGTAAACTGGCCAGTTCTGGAGTGGGTGTATCTCATGCTGAGTCTAAGATTTTTGTGGGATGCCACTAGAGCATCTCCCATGACAGCCTAGAGATGATGAATACTGATGTCCAAATGGTCATCTTGGAGAAAAGTTTTTTTTTTTTCATGATACATAGGCAGAGTGTGTGTCTTTCTCAGAAGTACTTAGTCTTGGGTAATCCCATAGAGGGATTCTTGTCACTCTTCTATGTCGTCCAAAGAGAGGTCAAAAGGTCATGGTTTACTGAACATTACTTTTTCAGATGGTTTAGTTTCTTCTCAGCTCCGGCAGAATGGATGTGTATGAATATGGGCTCTGAAAGCTGGAGCCTTGTTTGACAAATGGCCCTCCACCGGCCTGGAGCAGCACATACTGTGGCAACAACAGCAGAGTTATCTCTTTTCTAGTCTGCACCATGTTGTTCAAAGATTGGTGTTACAACACTGGTCCACAAAGATCCATTAAATACTTGACAGGACCTAAATGGTCCTCTAAAAAAAAAAAAAAGAGGTGATGAAGTGAAGTTGCATTCAACAACATTTCTCTACATATCCAGGAATAGAAACTAAAATACTTCTCTTCTCTCTCTTCATCGGGACTGTCAGCAGGGGTGGATGATATGGTCAGTCATCAATCAGTCATGATCTATAGAGAGTTCTAATGAAGCTAAAATAACCTGATGGAGATCTCTATTTGTGGCTATTTTAATGATGAGATACCTGATCCATACTTTAACTCTTTAATGGACCTGGCCTGTTAAGCTTGTGCTGTTTTAAAGTAGTAGTAGAAGAAGTTTATTTCGATCTGCATTAACGATTTCTCCCCTCACAAAAACAATGTAAATAACATACTGGAGTAGCATGAAAATGATATCCTCATAAATGACATTATATGAATAATTTACCTATATATATACTGTTTGAATCACAAGATTATACAGACCAGAACAGGTGTCTGATGCAACTGTAGCTTATCAAACAAAACCTTTTACAAGAAAACCCTTTCACTAGTACGTTTAAGTTATATTACCAGCATTAAACCAAAACAAACTGCTGTTTGGCCACACCTCCGCCACACTGAATCCTCCACTCTCCTCCAGAAACACACCTCCAACCCCTCTCCACTCACGTTTACATGAAAGAGTTATGAATGAGAACGACCATAATTAAGAGCTGAGCGCAAGCGGTGGACATAATTGTCCTTTGCTCGAGCTGCAATCACCTGTGTCCTGCATTGTTGTGTTAGCATGCTAATGTTAGCACTCTTTAGTTAGCTCGTAGCTTCACATCGTGATCTAAAAACTCTTACTAACATCCAAATAATCAGTGAGTATGTTCTTCTTCTTCTCTCTAGTTCTTGACTAAAACAGCTTTTATACACAAGGGGAGGAGCCGGCCGTCCCGTCCATGTAAACACGGCTCTGACAACAACACAGCCAGCGGGACTCGAGCTTCTCCCTCATTGTAGACAGTCATGACTCAGAGACACATTTACACAGGACAGACTTTATGATTTATTTATGTGGAACATGTCACACATTCTTCCTTTAAGCACAAAAATCGACCCAGCTATTTAAATATTTCTAATAAACTGATGTTTGTATCTTTGCACTTTGAATATCCTTATTGTAACAGCAGTGCTATATAGATAAATTTGCCTTGTCTTGCTTGTCACCTTTGTTTCTTAACATTTTACTCCTTTTAAAAGTTGCATCATTCCTCTGTAATAACTTGTCAAATTGCAAAGAATATCAAAAGCTAAAGTTGTTCTATGTGTTGTCTTATTGCCCAACAATGATTTCCTTATTCAGAGTTAAATTATTAATCCAAAGCTGAACACTCGAACATGTGTTTGTAAGAACTTACAAAGCTGATATTATTAAAAGGCTTCACATCCATAATAACCAATCATACTGCTGGGAAAAATCTGATAATCTAAATTGGGAAATCGATGTCGATATTGATTGTTTAACGGTGCATCAGGAGCCCCTGTTTTGAAAGATTTTGAGACAGAAGAAAAATTAAAATCTATATTTTTTAGTTCTTTTTGGGGCCATTTTTGTCTTTATAGGATAGGACAGCTGAAGGGAGACAGGAAGTGTTGGGAGGAGAGAGAGTGGGTGGTGACATGCAGTAAAAAGCCGAGGTTGGATTCAAACCCATGGTCGCTGCGACGAGGACTATAGCCTCTTTACATGGGGCCCTGATATAACCTCTAGGCTATCAAGCGCCCCGAGACTACTCTCTTTTTGTGTAGAATTTGAAATGTTGGTTTGGAAGTACCCGTTTACCAACAACATCCAACAAGCCTAGTTTAGTAGGTCAAGAACCACGTTGACCAACATGTGAACTTGTCAGTTAATGATTCATAAGGACGTCTCCTAGCAACTGGAAACCACTGGCCATCTTGGGGACATACATTTCATTATGTTGTTTGTCTGGCGTTGCTCATTGTTTGCTTCATTCCACAGAGTTAAGAGAAGTATCCATGGTGGCTCATGGCAGAGTGATTACCATGATAGACCTTCCATCAATACTAATCCAGACAGCCAAGATTTGTTTTGGTCTCGTAGCCTGGTTCAGTAACGGGCTCCAAAGTCAACCATATCTTTGTATAATAAAAACGTATTCAGTGTTCCCAAAAACAGACATGCTGGAAAAGACTTCCATTAATCCCATTGCAACTTTATTTAGATGTTTGTTTTTTCCTAAAGCAGGAACCTGCGATAAAACAAAATAACATTACTTCAGCCTCCACCATTAGCATGTACTATCATCAGAGTTAAAGGACAATGAAAGGGCTATTTGTTGCTCTGGAAACATGTTTCATTCAAAAACAGCAGCTATGTCTGCCTCAAGATTAATCTCATTCCAGCCATGAAAAGGATTTTTAATTTGACAAATTTTACTTCAACTGCAACATGACTAAAAGAGAAAGAGTAATGCTGCTATTGAAATGTTAAATCCTGCCATAGTTACCGTCCTTTTCCCAAGAATTACTGAGTTAAACTAATAACAAGCACATACGGTAGTAGCATTGTCACTCTTAGTGCACAATTCAAAATAATACTCAAAGAAATAAGTATGATTACTTACTCCAGTTAGTAAATGTAGATTGAAAAAGAGACACACAGACTAAACCCTCTATCTATGTTACCTATATTCAGATGGAGATGGAGTGAAGGCAATTCATTGATGAGTTGTCCTACAAAATAAATCAACAACATTTTGGTCTGTTTGGATGCAAAAAGACAAGTTCTCTCTTCTCAGCTTCTCTGTGAATTGCAACTCAATATTGTATCCACTTAAAGGACCAATATGTAAGATATCTACTTAATTAAATCATAAATTTACCTTACTATATCATCATACATTAAGGAAACATGCTATGTTGAAGTGCTGGTCTCTCTGACAACAATGTGTCCGCAACATTGAAATCTGCATGCGCATGGACTTTAGGGCAGAAGGGGGGAGGGGAGACAGCTCTATCCAATGTTTTGAATTTGGACTGCAGTACTAATTTAAAACAATAAGTGTCAGAGTTACATATTAAATCCTTTAAAGAGGACATAGTATAGTCCTTCTCCACCTTTTCAAACAGTCACCCTGTGGTCTAAATGAAACATCTGTGCTGTGCTTTGGTCAAAATATAACATGAATCAAGCACCAGAGGAGGTTTGTGACCCTGTATAAACCAGCTCTCTCAGAACGCTCCGTTTTGGTGTGTGTGTCTCTTTAAATGCAATGACCCCCCCCCCCCCTGAGTTTTCCCCATAGACATCACTCCTTCACTAGCGAGAATAAAAATGGCAGACCTTCTCAAAAGTTTTGCTCTAGGCTGGGGGTGGAGTCCATGGGTGGAGATACCAGGGGAGGGGAGGGGATTTATTTTAACCAGAATCCCACTGTGACATCACAAGGAGAGCACATTTGAAACGAAGTATTTTTCTCTGTGTTGTAAGACTTATGCAGACCACAAACAAAGGACTGGATGGTTTATTTCACATTTTGTGGGTCAGTAGACTCTCAGGTTACCCAAATATATGTTCAAAAACACTGTACAAGTGGATTTTTCATAATATGTCCCCTTTAATGTTTAAACAGGAAAGTAACTGTGATATTAATCAGAAATTAAAATATTCAGTTGCTTCAGCCCTACTCTTATTTAATCAATTAAAATGTATTACAAAGGTAGTCGTTGGGCCTGAGTGGCAGGTACGAAGGAAACTTTGTTGACAAATGTTGGGCTATAGAATGACATTTTCCGTTTTTGCTTCAGGGCCAGAGGCTATTGGAATGCATAGGATTCATGAAATAAGTGTGATGTTTTGTTTTGTTAAGCTTCACAGCCCTTCTTGATATTTGGCCATGGCAAAGCCATTCATCGGATGGATCTTGATGGGAAAAACCAAAGGCGGCTTGTGGCTGGGGTGGGAAGCTCTATCCTTCTCGACTATCACTTCAGAGATGAGAGAGTTTACTGGGCGGACCAACACACAGGGGTCATCTACAAAGCATCAGCAAGAGGAGCACATAGACAGGTGATTATGTACCTAAAGAGAACTTTGCTGTACTATAAAAAAGCCTTTAAGTAAGATCCTTAGTTTTATTAAGTTTTATTTAAGTTTGTTTGTTTTCTTGTTTTTATCAGAAACTGTACTCATCCGACAAAAATATCTCGGGCCTTGCAGTGGACTGGATTTCAAACAGCATATACTGGACAAGTGGAGAAAAGGGAAAAATCAAGAGAATGGATTTAAACGGGAAAAATGAAAGAACTCTTTTAAGACACCTAACCAAACCCAGTTCTATTACTGTCGACCCAACTAGAAGGTAATCCAATCTGCATTTCACTTCTGAGTTTGTTTGTTTCGTTCATGAGGGTGCTTCTTTCCCCGATTAAGCAGGTTGCAACTGGGAGAAAAAACTGAACTGAAAGATTAGCTGGAATTGACGAATGATTCTCAACAGCTCATCACATAGTTCAGACTTTCACATGATGTATCTCTGTTACTATAAAGGCTCCATCTCCCTCCATCAGGCATGTCTGGCACAAAGGTGCAAAATGACTGACTGACATTAACATACCCCCAGTCGGTCTGGTCAAAGACGATTTTATTTTCACCAAGCCGAATGCTCCACCATTTTATCGCTATTTAATAGCAGTGAACTGTTTTTATGCTAACGCTTTGTAACATTATCCAATGAGAGTACATCATCAGAGCTCCTCAAAACATGTGTGTGAAGTTTCTTGTTCTAAATCCACTCTGATCCTGTATTTGATCATGTCTATAAACCCCTCTATTTCAGCCCTGCTCAGAACAGGCTGTTTCTGTGTCTGTACCTTTAAATATGTAAATGAGCTGTGTCTGACCACGCCCCCTCTCTGGAAGGGCTTGATTGGCTCTGTGCTTTCTCGCTCCATGTCCTATTGTTTGCGGTGAGAAGGCAGACTCAGAGGGCAGAACAAACACCTAGCTGTGGGAGTGTCACCCACCTGGGGGAGGGGCTACTGCCCTTTGTGATGTCATGAAGGGAAAATCTCCAAACCTGTTTGAGCACACATTTTCTGAAAAGTGGAGCAGGCAGAAGACGGAGAGGATGGACTTTTCTCATCATTGGGGGGTTTGTAGGGACACATATTAGTGTCAAATCCCATATATGCATTATTTTCAAATCTTCAATATGAAGTGACATGATTGGAGGCCTCAATATTCTCTACAAAAAACACAAAAAGTGGCAACATTACTTTGTAAACAATATGGATGCATTTGAGAATATTTAATTTGTCAGTTTTAAATAAACATGTTTCAGGTTTCTGTTTTGGCTGTCTGGTGGGATAACTCCAAGTATCCAGCGGTCTGATCTGACAGGACAGAGGAAAACGATGCTTATTAAAATGGCAGAACAACTGAAAGCACTGACAATTGACCGTGAAGACAAAAGACTGTTCTGGGTTCAGTTCGGTCTGCGAGGAGAAAGTGCCATTGCCTCTTGTGATTACAACGGGAACGTCCTGCACATCATGGATCAGCCACTTCGGTGAGCATGTTGTACTTGTTTCACTTCTTTATGCTCCCATTTATGACTTTCTTAAAAGCTAACTGGTATAAAGCACAATGTTTTCTCTCCTTTGGTCAGGGCTCAGTCACTTGGGATATCTATTTTTCTGGAGCACTTATACTACACTGATGCTGCATCTCGGATTATAAAACAATTAGATAAGAACACTGGTGGAGAATCACTGAGTGTTAACATTAAACCAATGGGAAAACCCCCGGTGGATATAAAGGTCGTACATCCCCTCAACCAGCCAATGGGAGACTCCCAATCAACATTTCCAGGTCAAGATTGGACCTTGACTTTTCATGACTTGTATAATATATATTTTACATGTTCAGACATAAACATTTAATTACTTTAAACCCTTTCAAACAGGTTGCAATGAACAGAGTGGAAATTGTGTAAACGTGTGTTCAAGTCTGGCCCAGCAAGGGACCTGCAAGTGCAACGAGGGCTTTGCTCTCAGCAAGCAAGGAACTCATTGTGAAGGTTGGTATCAAAGGCATTTAATCAATTATTTGGAAATGAATTGGCCACAAATTGTTTGTTTCCAGTGAGTTAAAGTGTAGTCTTTAAAATAAATTAAAATGTACGGGTGTTTAAAGGAGCAATATGTAAATCTGACATCCTAGTGTTTAACATGGGTACTGCAGTCCACATTCAAAACCTTGTAGAGAGCTGTCTCCCCCCCCCCCCCCCCCTCCTCTCTAGAGTTGATGTGCACAGAAGTTGCCATGTGGTGGACTCTGAAGCTTCAGTGTTTATCCAGCTCTGCATGGGTCTGTAAACCTTTCTGTGTTCTAACCTCTCTCCATTTTTCAAAAAGCATCTCCAATATTGATCCTAGTTTGAGCACGTTTCTGCTCGTGGAGCTTATTAGAAACATGCAGAGGCTTTTTAGGTCGGGTACAATCACTTCTATCTGAACCACTTCTCTTGCACGCTTCCATCGCTGCAACACCTGTTGACCTGATAACTGCTCTCATATCTGACAAACCGAGGGGCATCCAAAACGGCCGTGTGGGGGTTGCCTTAAAAGCGCCTACCTTCTCTGGTCCAAACAAATCCAGAGCATTTAGGAGCAGAATCTGAAGTTAGAAGGAGGACATACTGGCTGCTGCATTGTTGTCAGAGAAGCCAGCACTTCAACAGAGCATGTTTCTTTAATGTCTGATCATATAGTAAAGTAATTTAATCATTTAATTCAGTGTATATTTTACATACTGCTCCTTCAAATGTCCTGCTACACTTGTATGTACTTTAATTACACAGAAACTCATAATAATCTTTTGTCCATGTATGAATCATAGATGTGAATGAATGTGCCCACTGGAACCATGGCTGCTCTCTTGGCTGTGAAAACATCCCAGGCTCATATTTCTGTACCTGCCCTCAAGGATACGCCCTCCTACCTGACAGGAAGACATGTCAAGGTAAAGTGGAAAAATATTCTGTATGTTACTGTTAATCCAGATGTATTTTTAAATACTATTGTTTACTTATTTCTTAAAAGCTTTTAGTCTTTACTCAATAACCAACCTATAGTAAAATAAATAATGGACATTTAAAGAATCATAGCGAAACGCTAGCTTAGGGCCTGTGTCCACAGACAGCACTTTTTGTGCTGGTAGTGCTGTTTTCAATACAAAACCAAAAAAAAAGTGCTTACTATCCTCAGCGCTAAAACACCCTCGGCATACGCTAGGCTGAGCTTTGTCGCTGCACTCACAGCACTCTCAGTTGAATGAAATTCAGAACAATGCCAAGCACGTCAACGTCACTTCCCTCTCACTGATCAATCAAAATCATGAGGGGGCGGGACTTCTGATATCAGCTTTGTCAACAACACTGGCGGAGGAAATGCAAGTCTGACTTGTCTTTTCGACGGCTACAATTTCCAAGTGTAGAGCTGCTGCTGATGCCAGGCCATGACTTCTTTACATTGTTTTCAAGTTTTCTTGGTGATATTTCTTTGAATTAATGACAATAATAAGCACTTGGAGATATCTAAAACTACCTAACTGACAGTTAGGTGTGACAGTATGAAGTGTCAGTATGCACATAAACGTTACACTGGCATGCAGACAACCGTTGTTGATGCAATCTGTCTGCAACCTAAACATTCTCCTCCCAGGGTTGCTGTGATTGGCTGGTTCCAAGCAAGCAAATATTGATTGCTTGTTCAGTTCAGACCTGTTAAGTTTAAAAAAAAAAAAAAAAAAACTAAATACAAGGCAGGTCACCAATCAGACACCCATTTTAGTTAAGGAACATTTGACTTTAATATTGTTAGTGACAATGCCATCCAGTGCAATGATAACTTTTAATGAAATAACGTCACATATTGTAGCTTTAATACAAAACAAACATCAAGACTTGTAACAAACATTTAAAATCATGTCAAGCACATTTGTGAATGATAACACTGTTCTGACTGCTTCCTTTGTCTGATGAGAATTGGCAGTCATTTAGTTTTCACTTTAATACCAAGCTGCAGTGTAATCCTTCATGTGGGTAAAACAGATCCTACATGCTGAATGGTAAATGGACCGCAGTAATACAACACATTTATCCAAAGTGCTTACTCATGTTGTACATTATTCAACCATTTATACACACAACCAGTATTTTTGTCCAAGTCGTTCTGTGCTGTGGCATTAGAAAGATTGGAAGATTTTAGCTTTTGTCTTCACAAAGTGACAACACTTGCACTTTCTTTTGAACATGATAATGAATGTGCCCCTGGTTTCACATCGGATCCTCTTCTTCTTCTTCTTCTTCTTCTTCTTCTTCTTCTTCTTCTTCTTCTTCTTCTTCTTCTTCTTCTTCTTCTTCCTTTTCGGGCTTTGAAGGGTGGCATTTGTCCCCCAGACACTACTTTGACCCCACAGAGCCAATAAAAAGGCTGGGTCATCGGCTAGACACACCAGACCAGACACATGTGAGCTGTCAATTGTGTGTTAGGTTACTTAGGGTTTAAAACACTGACACTTTGTCACTACAGGTCTTGTCGTGCTGAGACTGAGGGGCTGTGTTAGGTAGACCGAAGCAGGGTTATCGTGTTAAAGTAAAGGTTCATCTTCATTTGTTTCTCGGAGCAGACGTGTGTATTTACTGGGCATCTACCAGATATCAGGTTAAAAATGCTAAAACATATTGTTAAGCAATGCCTCCATTATTTCACAAAGTCAGATATGTTATTGAGCTCTTCCAACTCAGTCAGTGTCTGGTCACCTCTTTCTGCCTTAATGCAGCTCTGTTGTCTGCCAACAGAACAACACATTCTTTAAATGTGAACAAATACCTCAGACAATTTAATATTTCTGCACAAACATATGCACTGCCGTCCTGAGGGAATGTACAGACATCTTAAACAGCTAAACCCAAGAAATGTCAAGGATTTCTTCTCTTTTTTTCATACTTTAAACTTTTTAACTTCAATTTTTCTGGTGACTTAATGGTGATTAACAATAATTCATATATTAATAATTTATTTTTCAAACATATTATGGACGCACCGTAATCTCTTCTCTTCTAATCTCACAGCCAAGAGAACAGGAAAGGCTCACACACGACGAGATTAAATGACGAGGTGACATTTGCAATAGGGAACATATCTGGTCAGCAGCTTTGTCCGTCTAAGCTGGTTAGCAGACAACCTTTGCCAAGGTCCAGGAGGGAACAAACACGCAGCCAAGTAGCAGGCTAGACAATGAACGCATCAACAACAGACCACATGGAGGAGGGGCTTGAGTCTTTTTAAAAGTTAAAAAAAAATAGTTCCTGCATATGTTCTCATAATCGATTTTCAAATGTGCTGATAATACATTCTTGTTTCTTAAAGGTCACATATCACCATGTTTTTCTGACACTAATATGTGTCTCTAGTCCGTCTACAAACCCCCCGAAGATGAGAAAAGGCCATGTTCTCCGTCTTTTGCCTGCTCCACTTTTCAGAAAATGTGTGCTCAAACAGGCCATTTGGAGATTTTCCCTTCATGACATCACAAAGGGCAGTAGCCCCTCCCCCAGGTGGCTGACACTCCCACAGCTAGGTGTTTGTTCTGCCCTCTGAGTCTGCCTTCTCACCGTAAACAATAGGACATGGAGCGAGAAAGCCAGAGTACACCCAAGCCCTTCCAGAGAGGGGGCGTGGTCAGACACAGCTCATTTACATATTTAAAGGTACAGACACAGAAACAGTCTGTTCTGAGCAGGGCTGAAATAGAGGGGTTTATAGACATGATCAAATACAGGATCAGAGTGGATTTAGAACAAGAAACTTCACACCCATGTTTTGAGGAGCTCTGAGACTTATTTAAACTGAAGAGGAGGAGAATATGTGACCTTTAATGTTCAAGATACAGTATCGATTTCATGATTTTAAAATGTTGGACTTTATCTCCAAAATAAAACTGTATACATTCAAAAAGGCTGGATAGCTCATGCAATAATTTTTACTCTCCACCGCTGCAGAGATGTTAGTAGTCCAGGGCACAGCACGTTCTTTAACTATTTCACATCAGATTCATATCGCTATCTGCCTCCGTATACCTGGCACATATTCACAGGTAGAGGAGATACCACTCTCGTGCGAGCTAACATTACATCACTCTCACTGTGTGGGCTTTGACTGCGTTCTCCTCACACACTTTCACCTGTTTTGACGGAGTGTGAGTGCTGCCTTCATAATGGGATTTTAGCAGTGCAGAGGTTAAGAAGCTTGTTGTCCAGCTGGCTGCGATACAATCCTGCAAAACCTGCTGATCCCCGAAAATAACCTGGGGATATCTCGCCATGTAACAGTCCTTAATCATCAATCATTGAATAACCTCTTAGTGTTTCAACTGTTTCTTCGAGTTTGGCTTGAATTGATCAGATTTGTCTTTGTTTTGTTTGGAGGTTTTTTTTTCCACAATGGGAATTAACGGTGTTTAAGAATTAGCTTTTTTGTCCACCATCAGAGATCACAGCGTGCGAAAGTAACATCACCAAGTGTGGCCATGGATGCCTGATCACAGACGAGGGTGCTGTCTGTGTGTGTCCTGACGGGTCTATACTGCAGGAGGATGGACAGGCTTGTACCGGTATGTGTAATAGATACAACTGATTTAACCCACTTAAGATAACAAC
This sequence comes from Labrus mixtus, assembly GCF_963584025.1. Lineage (NCBI taxonomy): Eukaryota > Metazoa > Chordata > Actinopteri > Labriformes > Labridae > Labrus > Labrus mixtus. Next base: position 2,441,198 of record NC_083621.1, on the reverse strand, counting down.
ATCAACTGACTTGTTCCAGGAACAATGGGCCCCCAAACACATTATCCTGCATTATGCAATTTGCTTTAAGGACTAACAATCTCTGTTTAGGGTGCTTTATGCTTTACAACACTTTCTGGCAGAAAGCTCTGAAGGGAAACTTTCCTGTTCCTGGTCTTAGCTCGGTATTCTCGGCAAAGGAAAAGAAGGGATAAAGGTTAACGGAAGAAGTTAAAAGCGGACGCTAAGAACAGAAGCGGAGCGAGAAGCCGGATGAGTGTTGATCTCGGACTAGCCTTTGTGTGAGGATAAATATCCTTAATTTAACCAGGGACAAGCCTCGTCTTGATTAGGCTTTCCTTTGTACTACAGATTTAGCGGCACTTAAAAAAGAAGTAGGGAGGACACATGGAAAAAACAAACAAGTGATGCACTGAACTTCAGACCAATAAGGAAGAGTAAATGTTCCTTTTGGCTGAATGAGAAAGCTAATAGACACTGTAGCTACTACATTATATTCAATGTTAATATAATGTAAATATATTGCAATTAAGCATGGGATCAAAGTGGTCAATCTGAGGTAAGTCTAGCAGCACAGCAAGGCATTAACCTAGTGGCTTTGCATTACAGCTTGACAGATATGAGACAGGTCTGGTAGACAATCAGGGCTGAAAACTGACTCTGCATGAACACAGTCTTCTCCGCTGTTGCAGGCTGCTCATCCCCAGACAACGGGGGTTGCAGTCAGATGTGCACACCTGTAACCCCGAGTAGGTGGCAGTGTAGCTGTCTACCAGGCTATCAGCTCCACCAAGACAGCAAGCGCTGCATTGCCTCAGGTGAGTCATAAACAATGGCACAGCAGCCATCTGAGGCTGATAAGCCCTTATAGATATACGTCTTCCCATCGTTCTTTTCATCACAGCACATTCTGTGATTTAATGGTAAAGATTACTGGGTTATATTTAAAGCATGAGGTGAGTGGTAAAGCATGAACTACATTACATGTCATCTTGAAATGGAACATTTTTCTTCTTCTTCAGGACCACCGCCTTATCTACTAGTTGCCAATCTAGTGGATGTGAGACAAATTCATCCCGATGGCTCTGGGGATCAAACCCTTGTCCAGGATCCCAGAGGAACAATTATAGCTTTGGACTACGACCCGATTCAGAATCATGTAAGATGCAGTTTTAGAAGCATGAGCTGCACAACAGAAGTGTGTACTCATGAGTCTTTTTAAGGAGATGGTTTTCCCCACTGAGAGATGATTAAAGGTTTTGTAGAAGACAGCTGGTGACACCTAGTGGACAAACAGGGTAATGTGATACCCTGTCTGTGATAAATGATGTGCATTGCTTTTTACTTTTTCACAGTTGCAACATGTAACATTAAATGCTATACTGCTTATATACATTTTAAATGAATTTATTTCTTGCAATTTTTGTTTTCATGCATTTTGAAGGTGTACTTTGCAAGCACAAGGCAGAAGACGATTGAGCGTGTTGATTTGAACGGCGGGTCAAGAGACGTTCTTGTGTCTGATGGTTTGGACTCTCCTGAAGGACTGGCTGTGGACTGGGTCCACCGCAGGATGTACTGGACTGATAAAAGGTGTGTGGTGTTTGCAGTAATCTTGCATGGACATTAGTGTGGCTGACAGTTGCTCTTAAGTCTTTATGTGAAGGAAAAGCAAGGTTGAAATGGTTCCTGCTTTTTCTGTTACACCGCTGTATATTTTTTTCCTCCAGCCAGGCAACCGTCGACTGCAGTAACTTGGCTGGACTTAACAGGCAAACTCTTGTAAGCAAAGGGCTGGAGGAACCGAGAGGAATTGCAGTTCATCCTTTGGCAAAGTAAGTGTGGCTGCAAACAATATGTGACATCTTTTTTTTTTAAGTGTTTGAAGAGCAGTTTTGCTTTTTGTTTTTCTTGATTTCTTGAAACTTCATTTGTTAATATTTCCGGCAACTATTATTCAATTTTATTCAATGAATCTAAGGTAGACTAAAGCCCAGTTTCCACCAAGCGGTCCAGTTCAGTTTGGTTTGGTACAAAACATATTTATTGACGTTTCTACTGTCAAAAGTTAGAAAGGGTACCAAAATAGGGCTCCGTACCATCCTACTTTTTTGGTAAACTTCTGTTGGGGTGCCAAGCGTACGAATCCGACCCTAAAGGTTGAAGCTAGACACAAGGCGGTCTGATGATTGGTGGAAAGAATCTTTACTTCCTGTGCTACAGCGGTAATAACGGACAAACACAGAGTCATATCAAAGCTGTTTTTGTTTTTGGCCTCGGAGATGCAGACCTTCCTATGAATCATTGATCTTTGTTTACTGTGTCACGTTCTTCTTCTTTGTTGGATTTATTGGCCGTCTACACTATGTCGCGCCGCTGTGATTTAGTGATGTGTAAGGGTACGGTTGGCTGTGAAAACGCAAACAAGATCAGGGTTTACTGTACCAAACCGTACAGAACTATGCTGAACCAAACCGGACCGCTTGGTGGAAACGGGGCTTAAGAATGCGTTTTTCTTTACTTTTTGAGGAAGCTGTTCTGGACTGATATGGGGGCCCAGCCTGTTGTGGAGAGTTCCTCATTGGAAGGGACCGACCGTGTTGTCATTGCTAGCACCGACCTTGTATCACCAAGCGGCCTGACCATCGATTTCACCGACGATCGTCTCTTCTGGTGCGACCAGAGGAGGGGTTTGGTGGAGACCGCTGCCCTGGATGGCTCCGATCGTCGGGTCCTGTTAGAGAACCAAGTAGGTGAGGCTATTGAGACACATACATGTACTTTATTGTAATTCCAGACCTTATTATCCGTTTCCATTCTAAGAGTCAGTATCAACATGCAAAAGTACTTAAGGAATTAAGATGTCTGCAGCAGGCCATGCTCACCCTCTTTGTTTGCTGCAGCATGTTGTACTGCACGTCAGGTTTCTGGCTACTCCCACTGTTGACTGCATCAGGTGCATCGTTTGAGAGTACTTTGTTTGTTTAGGTTGTTCCTGTTCATTTATGTGATGGATGAGTTCAACACTTTGATTTATTGGTTTGGTCCTGATGAGTGTTTTAAAAGAAATAAACCGTGAAGAAGCTTTACTCTGGTCCCTGCACTTTGAGTGGTGTACCAATGCAGAGGCTTTCATTTTGAACCTGCAGACACAAACACCTTTCTACAGTCCGATAAATACGAGTCATGATTTAGTAAAAAGCACTTACCTTCTTTACATTACGGGAAAATGACAGGAATGTTCTCGACTGCAGTCTTGCATTATCTATACCGCTTTTTCCCATTCGGTTCCCGCGGGGCTGGATCTGATCCCAGCTGTCATTGGGCGAGAGGCGGGGTTAAACCCTGGACTGTTCACCAGTCAATCACAGGGCTGACATACAGAGACAGACAACCAACCACACTCACATTCACACCTACGGAAAATTTAGAGTCACTAGGTAACCTAACGTCTTTGGACTGTGGGAGGAAGCCGGAGAGAATTAGACTTAGACTAAGAAAACTTTATTCATCCCAGAGGGAAATTCCATGCCAGTCTACCCAGACCATGCAAACATTTACAAACAAACCACAGATTGATCCGTAAATCAGTACTTGACAAAAGATTAGCGCTGGCAAACTGACACCCTCGTGTGGCCTCTTTGAGCAATGACACCCACAAGGGCCAGAACCCACACATGCACGAGGAGAACATGTACAACTCCACACAGAGAGACTCCTGTCAGACGGGGGATTCAAACCAGGAACCTCCTCGCTGTGAGGCAACAGCACTAACTAATGCACCACCGTGAGATTTTAATGATGTAGTTTTAATAAATAAGTATTTTTAAAAGCAAGTACTTAAATTAAAGTAATCATTTGACTGGGTAACTTTCTCTTGTATTGGAGTCATGTTTGACCAGGAGTGTCTATGCCTCCAACAAGGCAAAGAGCCAACCATGGTTTTTGATTTTGGATTAGCACCTAGAGTGGCAAAACTCATTTCAAGGGGAGCTCTGACCACGCCTCCAGACGCACCCTAACTAGGACATCTGTGCCCCTTTCATGGCCCTTTTGCCCTACCAGGGGGTCTCACCCAACAGATCAGGAACCACTGCTGTAGATGATTACATTACCATTATTACAAATACTCCAACCTTACCTTAAAACGCTAACACATCTCTGGTCTTCTTTCTTCTATTCTGATTGGTCCAGGTCGACCTTTTGACCTTGCAGTGTTTGAAGACAGGTTGTGGATATCTGATTGGGAGCACCGGCAGCTGAGGAGCGTACACAAGCGTTCTGGGAAGAACCTGCAGCGTATCCACGTCAACATGGTCCAACCAGCGTCCGTCGTGGTGGTTCATCCTCTCTCTAAACCAGGTAGACACCAAAACAAGGAGAGGAAGGATGATAAAATGATACACGATCATATTTATACCCTGCTGCCTGTGCATGTGTCAGAACATTTTTAAATTTGGCTGTAGAGAGTTTGAGATAAATGCTCAGATTTTGTTCACTATCAAAAGTAAATAAGTACAAAAAATGCATTAATTCTTTGGTTAACAATTGCCACTTTGTGTCCTTATCTGAAGGTGCCGACGTTTGCCTCCACCTCAATGGAGGTTGTGCCCAAGTGTGTGAAAGCAAGCTGGGATTGGCCCACTGCTCCTGCCTATCACGCTACGTCCTATCAGCAGATGGAAAGAGCTGTTCGCCTGCCGACGCCTCCAACAAGACAGCAGGTGATTCATTTGAAGATATCATACTAACATTGCATTCACTTTATTCTACAAGCTATGACCGTCTAACTGTGTGAATTTTATTATGCAGAATCTGGAGACGGAGAATCCAACGATTTAGCGTCCCTCAAAAATAAAACATTCAACGATGAGAGCACACCTGGACAGTCAGACTCTGATGTGAGCAGTGAGCCAGCTCTCTACACGGACAAGATGGTTTCAGGTAACAGTTGACCCTTCACACTGAATATCTGGTAGCTCTCTCTGTTCTCTAACTTTCACTAAATGTTATGGTTCCTTGTGTTCTCTTTCCCGTCAGACCAGAATGAGTGCTACTCTCTGCGCTGTGATGTAAACGCACAGTGCCTGCTGATTGCTGGCAGCCCAACCTGCTCGTGTGTGGAGGGTTTTGCAGGTGATGGCCAGTTATGTGTGGGTGAGTCAGTCCATCTGTTTTAGTACTATAAAAAGGCTAAAGTAACATATCGTGAAGAAAGATTACAAATAGCAGAGTCATGTTAATGTCCTCAACTGCAGCAGTTTCGTATTCTACATATTGATATCGTCATTTACTCTGCAGAACAGTTTAAAGTGGAAACTAAGTATTTCAAAAGTGCAAGATTCATGTGATGGATACAATAAAGTACCCAAGAATTTGCCCAAGAGAAGTCTAAGTGAAATTCTGTATCATCATTCGTTCCTTCGTTTGACTGAAATGTTTGAAAAAATTAATGAAAGCTCTTTTTTTTTTTAGCTGATGCTCTAAAATGTACCAGCAGATCTGTAAACCTTCTTACTGTTCATGTAACTGTCCGTCTGTTTTTTCTTTTTGTTTCAGATATCGATGAGTGTAAACAGGGAACGCACACCTGTGGCAAAAACGCAGAGTGCCAAAATAACCTTGGAAGGTATCAATGCAAGTGCCAAGCTGGATACCACGGCAACGGGAAGTCATGTCAAGGTGTGTCTGCTTGATTTACTGCATGTACAAGTTTTAGAAGAGGGGGGGTCGCCTTCCAAGAAAACCAACACCATTACAGTTAAAATGGTCTATTTTACCCATTATTGTGAAGCTACATACCAAAGAAGTCCCGTTTCAAATGAAACCACATCATTAAGGGAAATGAAAATGATACTCGTGTATAAAATTATCATCATTGCCTTTTACACCTAAGCCGTTTCCAGGCTCAGTGTGGGTCTACAGGGACAGTGGGGGTCTACAGGGACAGTGTGGGTCTACAGGGACAGTGGGGGTCTACAGGGACAGTGGGGGTCTACAGGGACAGTGTGGGTCTACAGGGACAGTGGGGGTCTACAGGGACAGTGGGGGTCTACAGGGACAGTGGGGGTCTACAGGGACAGTGTGAGTCTACAGGGACAGTGGGGGTCTACAGGGACAGTGTGGGTCTACAGGGACAGTGGGGGTCTACAGGGACAGTGTGGGTCTACAGGGACAGTGGGGGTCTACAGGGACAGTGGGGGTCTACAGTCTCTGGCACCCTTATTTTGTGGGTTGCAAGCTGAAGAGTTAAGATCCCCTTAGATAACTGTATATCGCTGCAGCTCAACATGTGAACTAGTTACAGTGCTGCCGTATTGCACATCTGTCTCATTCAATCTAATATTTATCCCGACTCCACTCTAGAGTTGGAGACCACATCGCCGTGGGTGACGACCGGGAGCCCTGCTGATGTCACCACCCTGCACCACAACAGTAACTCAGTCGAGAGTTGCCCCTCCACCCACGAGTCCTACTGCCTGTACGAGGGCGTCTGCTTCTACTTTCCTGAAATGGAGTCCTACGCTTGCAAGTCAGTAACACCCACGCTTTACCCCCCAGACATAAAGTCATTATTATTATTATAAACTTCCTGCACACTGTCAGCTTCTATCTGCTAATCTCTCATGGTAGTTACAGCTCTCCAACAGCAGGTGTCACTATTTTCACACGATTAAACCCACCTCCTCATGACAGAGTGGCTGTAAGAGTCAGGACCATAATCTTTTTTATATTAACACAATTCATGAAACATTGGACTGAGATGCAATGGTAATACTCTAACAGTTGGTCAGTGGTGTCATTATTTCATTTTGGGAACACTATTCCTGCAAAAAATTGTGACTTTGTTCAATCTGTTGCAGCTGTGTGTCAGGCTACTTGGGCGAGCGTTGTCAGTTCAGTGACCTGGAGTGGTGGGAGCTCCAACAGGCCGAAGAGGAGAAGAGAAGAAATGTAGTCATCGCCGCCTGCATGGTGGCCCTGGTATCCCTGCTCTCCATCGCCGCCTGCGTCACCTACTGCTTTGGGTGAGAGGGGACAAGGGGGAGGAGTTACAAATGGAGGTCCATAAAATATGATAAAACACAAAGTAAACCAATAAACTAAAAAATTCTAGTAATTGAAGAATGTAACTTGCTTGGAAACAGTGACACACTAGTACCCCCAAAGGAATATCTATGTGGACATTTTATAACATTTGAGGAATGAAAGACTTTCTCTGGATTCTGGTTGGAACACATTCAGGATGGCAGCATAGTGACCACCCGATTATGCCCCCTTAAAAGACATTTAACTACCCCCAAAGCATGAATTACTAATACAAATTTAACCCGGTAAGAAAGGGGTAAACAATGGATACCAGGCTAAAAGTTAAAAAAAAGTACATAGCAGACAGAAATAAACAACAATGATACCAAACGACCTCGAGGAAAACCCATCCAGCTACAGTTATCAAACAGAGTCTCATGGTCCTAAAGTGTTTCAAAGGGCTTTCAATGTGAACACAGAAATGGAAAAAAACTAGGAAGAGTTCGATTAGATACATGATCATATATTTCGATGTATTTTCTGGTGTATGCATAAATAAGCTCTGTTATGTTCAGTGTTCTGGCTGGAAGCTTGAGACGGCACAGATAGACAGCACTGAGAGCTGTCTATCAAACGCAGGGTGGCATGAGCCGTTTAATGTTGGTGTCTCGGTGTGACCGCGGGGGGTCATGGTGCAGATCACTTGTGGAACGAACGGCAGCATTCAAACCCTGGTTAGCTGAGTGAGGGGCGTTCGTACACTACATAGAGAATCCCTCCTCCCTCTTATTTCCACCTGAGCCGTCTCTAAAGAGCTGATTTGTTTTATGGTTGTTTCTCTGCCTTATGGACAAGGCTGTTGGCAGTCTCCACTCCCCCCCCCCCCGCGCTCCTCCTCCTCCATACATCCTAATGTTCCCAGACCGGCCTCCCCTGTGGAAGTGGCACGCTTTCAATTACATGCTTGGTTTAGCTTGTTCTACAGCAATTACACATAAAAATAGGTCATTTCTCGGCTACAGAATGGAGCCGCTGAGGTATGACCCCGGTGGAAACGCTACATGGCCGCCAATAGCTCTGCCTCAAATTGCCTTCTGCACTTGAGTGCGAGTGCACTTACACAGTTCGTTCGTTTCCTCTGCAACACACACACACACACACACACACACACACACACACACACACACACAAGCAAAGTATCAGACAGTATACAGCAATAAAAAAAACATGCAAACAAATCCAGTTTATGCTTTTATTTTGAATTTTCGTGCTGTCCTAAGTTAAGGGTAATTTGCTTCCTGCTTTTATTTTGAAAGAAAATAAGGAACGTATGGTCGATCTTAAGTTCACGACATCATCTTACCCACAGAAAAAAGGAACTTTTTAAGGATTGAAAAATAAATTCAAACAGCTACAGGGAACGGTTTAAAAAGTGAAATGTGTGATGTCATAAGGGGACTATGACTTTGGACTCGTGAACTGAGGCGTCCGGGAGCTTTTTCATTTGAGATGAGACATTCAAAGACGCAGAGGTGTCGGTTCTTTTCACGATTATTGCGATTTTAAAAAATCAACGCCTTACATGCATCATGATTAACGCCAGCGTTAAAATTCACGCTGACAGCCAAGTCTGACCGGTGTGTCTCTATATGTCACTGACTGGTGACCATTGAAATGCCAAATGACAGCTGGAACCAGCTCCGCCCTTGACCCCGAACGTGAAAAGCAGTTTAGATAATGGATGGATGTTTGGATGTTTGGGTATTTTTACAGTAAAATGTACGGGGCACACTGTCGACACGTTATTCTCAGGTTGACTTTTTTTCTACCACGTTAAATTAGAATGGATAATATTTCAGCCGCGTCATCACCTCGACCATGAATCGTTAACCTTACCATTTATTAATCCCTCAGTTGAGTTAGTTTGACCCTTGGATTTCATGCAAAACGTTACATGTGTTTTTTCTGTCCTCTGTGCAGAACGAGAAGGTTCTTCCACAAACAACCCTCGGTGGATAATGTGAGCGAGACCAGCGTGACGGATGAGAGCTCGTCAGAGAGCACCACCACCAGCGTGCCTCGGGTAAGAAAATCATCATCACGCTCTAAATAAATAAATATAATGAAAAACAGTCCTCCAACGGACCAGAGAGGCAATCAGTCAAAGTGGATCCGTGTGCTGGGAGAAGAGAGTCTTACGTCGAGGCTTGAAGCCGTCTCGTTAGATTCTTGGTTTCCAAACGGGAAACTAAGGCGTGATTTACAGAACCTGCTCTTTAGCGCCCTCTGCAGACTTTTCCTGGGATTACTCCAACATACGTTCACCTCGTTTCAGCGTGATAGGTCAACTTTAAAAACAGAAACAGAGATGTTTAATAATACCAATAAACGTTCTAATGAACTCCTACATGAACTTGCAGTTCTACATGGTGGTAGAAAGCGGGTTGGAGGGAATGGTCATCCCTGCCATGGGCTGTCCCAGGAGAGCTGTCTGTCCCTCCTGCTCCTCAGAGACAGGTAACAGGAAATCAATTTTAAAACCTTCATTCATCTCTGCAGACAGAATTGTAAATTCTAATTGTTACTACGTACAGCTACGATAAATCCACCACCATACTGTGTGATTTCAATATCTACATGTTTGTTTGTTTGTGTTGTTTCCCCAGCTGACAATGATGTGACTGAAGAGTCGGGAACATTTTACAAACACAACCAAGGGTACGAGTGCTCAATGGTGTCAGCGGTTGCCATGGAGACCACGGACCCCACTGCCCTTCACTCTTGTAGTCCATCATTGTCGAGCTCATTCACCTGCACGACTTTCAAGCCACCGCTGACTCTCTCACAGACACCCAGCCCCGAGACCCCCGCCGCCTCCTAGGTCTTCTCAGTGAGGCCGACGCAAAAACATAAACACATAAAAAAAAAACTAGGGTTGTCTCCATACCAGAATTTTCTCGTGAATATGTAAATGATGTCGTTCAATGTTTCGATGCCACAGCGACAAAAAGTCCTAGACTTGGTTTTATCAGTCTCTCTTTAGGTCGAAATATGACTTTTTTTAAAGCTTCTTTTCCTTTGATATTATCAATCGGTAAAAAAAAAACAGAGATCAATTCCCCCCCCCCGGTCTGCGTTCACATTAGCAACATTGTTCTGTTCCCCGAGTACACTTTTGTATGTACACAGTCTGATACAGGAAGTGGCAGTATGCACATAGCTGGTTTGTGAATCCAGCAAGAAGCAAAAAGAAGAAGAAGTAACCATGGCAACCACTCGAGGGCTGTGTCCATCCTGCTAACTGTGGATGTTTTTTGTTATTTCTGAGACGCCGGAAAACCGACCCTCTTCCTACTACCACATGTACCTCGCAGCTCAGAGGAGGAAACGGGCCCGGGCTGCGCTGATACGTTTTTTTGAAGCGACAGGAGGCCATTAAGAATCATGACATATAGCGCTCCACTTCCTTGTTTGAGCACGGTTGCGTTCACATCCCACTGCAGACTGTACTCGAGTACACATGAATCATGCCCAAGACCACCTCTTCTAGTCTATTATTAACGTGTCAAGTTTGTAAAAGTTTATGTAGCAACAAAAATGTAAATAACATATTAGAGGTAAGATACAATCAGAACCAACACCAACACAGCTTCCCCATCACAAGACGCATTAACTAGATGTGATGTAAACCGTATACAAACTCAAAATTCATACATCTTCACAGATAAACCTACAAGGATGTTCTATCACACAGAAATCATTATTCTGAAGTGTCTTAACTCCATCAAAGTGCAAATGTATAGCCTTCAATGTTGTAGTTTCCGTCTTCTTATTTTTACTCCTGTTTTGTCTTTCTGTCACTTGTTGTGTTTGTCATGTTATTGCATCACCTAATAAAAAAAGAAAGTACTCCATACATGTGCATGATCATATTTTAGGGAGGAAGCGCTCATCTGTGCAACGACACAAACATGAACACTGCGATAATGTTAGCAAAGAGAGTATTTATTTTTATACAGAGATCTAGCTTTACTTGTTCTAACGCTCTAAGAAGGACTGAGCTTTTAGAAATAAGACGAGAGTGAACGGGACAGCGTGGCTGACTGAGTGATGATTGACCGCACACGAGGCTGTTTGGTGTGGAAAAAGAAGATATCTCACTCAGATATCTCACATTTTGTTTCTGTCAGATTTCTAAAGCATTAAGAGTTTTATCTGTCCAACAAGCTAATTACAGATTTAATAGAATTAAAGATTATAATTATTTGGAGAACACATGCGACATCCAGCATTTATTACACTGCATCTATCTCTGGTTATGTAGTCTTTTCAGAATCTTTGTGCAGTCACTGAAAATATGACGTAGCAAGATGAAGCTTGTTTTTGTTAAAATCAATAAAATTATATTCACAAATAAAATGTGCCGGGTTAATAATTGCAACATATTTGACGTTTTCCTGAGCTCACTGTAATGATTGAAAACTTCTGTTTCTACTCAATCACTTTCTTAAATACCTATATAGCCAAATACCTTTTTCTAATAGCATTATATTCTTATAATTAAAGGATGATTGTAGCCATTCATGGCTGGATTTATCTGTCTTCAGCCCATCTCACTCGTCTTCACAGCTCTTGCGCTTGCTCCGTTGATGATGCTTTTCTATCCTCCACCAAATCTAACGCTCTACTGATGTTGGTACCACTGCTGCCACCCTCCACCTCCACCTCCACCACCACCGCCGCTCGCCCCATCTGTCTTTTTTTCTATTTCTATCTCTCTCTCTGTCTGGGACTCGGTCTCAAGGTTGACTGGGAATTGTTAATAGAAGGACCCACCAGCTCTTTGTTTCGAGGCAACGGCAGAAAACAAAGCACTTTAACTCAAAAACCATCAGGGGCCACATCGATATTGATTTTCTTGGCAGGACACACTTATCTATATATTGGTCTCCATTAGGGCTAACAGATAGGTTAGGGCACCACTCTAAACAGAAGCACATCAGCCTTCAAGTAAAGATGAAATTGGGTCCAGTGTCAATTTATCTTGTATTACTGCTCAATTGGGGCAACAGGGGGCAATAGAGTCACTGACACTGTAAGTAACAGAAGCCTCGAGGGGTTTCAGTCTTGTGTCACTTTTGGAGGTGAATAAATATTCTTGATTGGTGCACTTAGCTCAAATTAACACAGACATACCTATCATTAATACGCCATTCAAACTCAGCTAAACTGATCATGCAGTGGAATCAACACCTCCTGAAAAAGGAGCGGACTCAAGCCGAACATTTTGACCCTCATGAGGGTTAAATGAATGACAGTTGTTGCCACATTAACTTAAATCGTCTCCACATTTCACTGTTTTGACTTACAGACTGCTAACAGAGACAAAGAAAAAGATAGCCCATGTCCTTTGAATCCATCAAAGTAGACTTTAGGAAAAGCTAGGTAATGTTGTTGTATTTGGTCCCCCCTAGCTAAGGTTCCAGTTCAGCGTTCAGGTGTATTAAATAGGGGTGGTGACCTAGTCTCAATGCAGATCGCCCATTGACGATCTATCTCCCTTCCTCGCTACAAATACACACAAATAATATTCAATCCAGATCATCAAGAAGAGGGGATTTTCTTTAACAGAATCAAAACCACAACGTTGTGAATAATGGCTGTTTTGGTCTTTTACTATACCTCCCTCCATCCCATTGTCCAAGCAGCCCAACAGTTTCTGCAGACGGCTGTTCCTCATGAGTCTGGTTCTGCTCCAGGTTTCTGCCTCTTAAAGGATGTCTTTCCTCTCCAAATGTTGCTTAGTGGTGCTCATCATGTGGGTCACCACCCCAAACTGGATGGAAGGGGAAATGAACATGAAGATAAGCTAAACGTTATTGTCCAAGTGGGAAATTTGCCTTGGACTACACCGTGCTCTGACGCAGTAACCAACATGTAAATATATCAGACTGTAGCTATAGGCCAATTTCCAGCTGTATCCCCTTGGTAGGTGTGTGGTACACATGTATACACATCCAATGAGGATGAGAGCTTTACTGTTTGCTTCAGATGTAAATACTTTTAGAAAGTCTTGTTAAAGGGTTTGGGCGAGGGGCTGAACGTGACAATTGTGGTTTTCAACTTTCTGAGGAATGGAAGATTACAGGCAATTCTTTAAAAAAAAGTCTGAAACGTACACGAGTAACAGTGTCACCATTCCTTCTCTATTAGCCGATTCTGTCGTTTTCTGCCAGATGGGGTTAGCTTTGCTTTATCGCTCACGCCTCCGTCTCAGCCCGGAGGACAGCTGATGAGGGCTAAAGAGGGAATTAGCTACCCACTCAAAGGCTTTGCTCTGATCCTTCAGGTCAGTGTTTGGTCCCTCCAGCTCTCGGGCAGGACAGGGTAACACTAGTTTGGGAGGATTTGGGTAGATTTAAAATCCAAAGAGGAGGGGGTCTAATGCATGTACTGCCCATAGACACATGAGCCAGAGTCTATGGATGCACCACAGAGGAGGGAAAGTCCCAGATGTGGGTGCTCCCATGGTAGTTTTGTCTCCTGAGGGGCAGTTGGGGGGGAGATACTTTATTTGAAGCAGCAGCCAATCGCAATGCTTACCATTACATAACGTTCAAAAATTCATTCCAATTGCTACAGTTTACATTCTCACTTCTCCACACGATCACCAGAAAACGGCACAGGATCAGAATCAATGCACTTTGAAAAGGAGAACTGGGATACTATATTCATGGGGCTTTTTGGTTTGAGTCTGGACTGGTTGATCCAGCAGATGGCGATGGCGCACAGGGAAAAACAATTTCATGCATTGTCATTTAGAAACTGTGACATTTGCAGTAGTAGCAGCAGTGAATCAGAAATGAATTACTCTTCAGTAAATCACATGTGAAAACACATCTTCATCCCTTAATACTTAAGTTTACTCAGTTAATGTGAGGAATGTTAAACACCTAAAGGATGTAATGTAAACTACAGCTGACTACAATGGATGGGATTACCTCGGCTTTGACCGTCTTGTGGCAGATCTTATTTATCTGTCTGTCTACAAGAGTGAAAAACTAATTAAATACAAATCAAGTCAAATTCAGATAATTGTTGCAACAACTTTGTGAAGCTTCTTTTTCTTGCATGTTCAGCAACACTGATCCAAACTGACACTTTCACACTTGCAGAAAACTCCTGATATTTCCAGGAGGAGCTATATGTGTGAATGCAAACAGCATTCGGACTTCAGACCCCTGGTACTTTTGGCGCAGTGAGTCCGAGTGAGCTGATGTGAGAACGCAGCAGGATATTCTCCTGAAATGATCGAAATATTTGCAGGAGTGCAGATGTGAAAATGGCTAAAGTGATACTATCACAAAGTCTTTACAGCAACTTGTGCGGACATTAATGTGCAGGATGAACAACATTCTCAGCATGTCCCACTTCTTGTGGTTGATTATTCATATATCGGATGCAGTGGTTGGTTTCTGTATGACTTAATAATTAAATAAAGATTCAAATCATGGTATTAAAGCCAGCCTGGAATGGGCTAACTGAGATTCCAGCTGTGAAGTATCAATAACAAATATGTCACCAATAGTCAATAATTCTGTTTCATAATCCAAATCCTGCATTGAGTTCAACTGATACTGTCATGATTTGGTTTCTTATTTTCAGAGTTTAGGTTTTCTTGTTGTTTTTAGTTCTCATTCTTGTCTGATGGTGTTGTTTCCCTTGTGTGTTTTCTAGGTTAGTGTTTCATGTGTTATTTTTGTAACTTCATATCCGAGTGTTTCTTTATGTTCTAGTTTGTTTTGTTTCATTCTTGAGTTCTGTGTGTCTTCAGTGTTTCATGTATTTTAGTTTGTAGTTGTCCTCAGTGTTGTGTCCATTCCATCCTCTGTGTGTTTCCCTCCAGTGTGATTGTCTTCACCTGTGTCATTAGTCTCACCTGTGTTTGATTACCCCATGTCTATTTAGTCTCTGTGTTTCTTCCCTTCTGTGTCGGTTCATTGTTTGTTGTTGGTATGTCAGTGTTTGCTCGTGCTCCTCTGTGGCTCCCTGTTTTTGATCCCTGTGTTTTTTGTTGAGCTTTTGGAATTAAGTTTTGTTGCCTTTGGCCTTTTCGTTTAATTAAATATTTTTGGTTTCTGCACTTGAGTCCGCCTCCCATGTTTTCCAGCCGTCCGTAACGGATGCTGTACAATAACAACAGCTGCGTTCTGTTCACGTGTTCTCCTGAGTGTGAACGACTCGACTGATACTGAAAACAACTTATAGAATCCAGCTCGGATATGCTGTAGACCTTGTATGGCAACATTCTCACATTCTCTGCAGTTAAATGTGACACAACGAGAGGTGTGTAAGTCTGTCATAACACGCTAATCAATCAATTTCCTGTCCAACCATTCCTAAATGACAAAATGACACTGTTGTTTGTTTCAACACTTTGCTTGAGGTTTTTTAATTTTGCAACAATCACCGTCCTGCTGCCTGTTGCAGTTACATTTTTGATGTGATTTTACGTCATGTCTTAATCATAATAATAAGTTTATTAGGTATAGCACCTTTTCACAGAGTGAGGTCACAAAGTGCTCTACAGAATATGATCATACCAGTCAAAACAACAATAACAATCATGAAAGAAAAACAACACTTTAAAAGTCACAATAAAGCGACTCGAATAAATGTGTTCAAAAGCAAATTGGAAAAGAGTCTTAAGAAGCTTTTTAAAAAACATCAACCGAAGCTGCCGAGCGAAAGTGCAGGGGGGAGAGTTTCAAAAGTGTCTGAGCCACAAATTCAACGCACAACACATTTAGTTTTCAATCTGACACGAGGGACAACAACTCTATGAGAACATAAAGACTAGACAGATAGAACTCACACTAAACTTTACAGATGCACCCATCCACCTTTTTTCAGATGCACATGTACCGATACGGATTCCGATCTTTAATTATCATAACTAATAGTGTTATTGTTGTTGTTGTTGTTGTTGTTATGTGCTACTCAAAGCTGAGGTAAACCCGGCATTGCATTGTACTGGCTTTACATACAAACAGGAAGCAGCAACAGCTGTCAGGTTTTTCAAATTAAATCTTTTAAAATGAATTGTAAGAGTTGTACTCATCGCGTCTGAACGTCGTCATGGAGACGACTTGTGGACACTTCTTACTGTTCAGTCTGAACGTCTTCAAAGTGAGACTGTAGGAGCTGAGAATGTTCGGCGGCGTCAGTCCGATATCCGGTACGTACATTTCGGCAATATCGAACCCGATACCGATATCAGACTGGATCGGTCCCATCTCTACTAAACTGATGGTATCATTCCATTGCCTCGTTCAATGGGAACGAAGGCCATTTTCATTTAGGAATGCTTTGTCGTCACTGCTTCATAACTGGTGACATAACCAACAAGGTGATGACATACAGACTTGAGTAAAACGAAACCACTTGCTGATTCAAATCACAGCTGTCTGAATATGACCACATGCTGTATTTGATTTTTTACATACTTTAGTAATCCCACTGTGTTATTGAGAGACATGCTTCTCACACACAATGCACTGGACCAGACCTGTGGACATAATGGAGAGATGTCAGAGTGGGGCTGCTACACAGAGCTGTTGGGGGTTTGGTGCCTTGCTCAAGGCTACCTCGATAAATGACCTGGCACCTCTTCAACAACCAGACCAACTTCCATACTTTGAGTTTGTATATTTATTATCTAATCTTCTGACTACTCAAAGAACTTGTACACCGCAGGTCACACTTACACATCCTCACCCTGATGGTAGAGGCTGCTGGGTAAAGAGTCCATCAGTATTAACTAATCCCATTCATACACCTTTGACAAAGCAGCGGGAGCAACTTGGGGTTAAGTGTCTTGCCCAAGGACACATTGGACATGTTGCTGCAGGAGCTGGGGACCGAACCCTCTACATTCCGGTTGTGAGACGACCGACTCTACCAACTGAGCCGCAGCCGCCCCTGTGGTCCGCACTGGGACCTGAACCTGCGACCTCCCCGGTTCCCAACCCAAAGTCCCTACACACTACTGCCGCCCCATACATGTGACAAAAAGGAGAAAACTATGTTTGAGGAAAGCTTTTAAACAGCAGACATGTTAAGCTGTCACAGCAGAGATGTAACTCACCTGTGTGCATTCCATAAGTTAAGCCTAAAGGGTGTTGCTAATGCTCACCGGTTACATCAACAAGTCACAGAAACAAAGCAGTAAACCGGTTCAGCACTTGTGATTTTGATTTTCAAATCGATTCACGATTCATTGGTCCACGGATTCTACGTCAATTTTTTCGAATGAAAATTTCAGAAGATAAATGTCTTGATTTTCATAAAACAATATATTTTTTTCCCCCACCTCTACTAACACTCCAATAACAATTAATTTACAAATTTAGAATCCTAACATTATAAACAGAGAGCAGTAATTGTGTCTTTGTTGTCTCCACTGAAGATCTTTGTGCAGCCTGGCTCCGAGCCCTGAGGTCCGCCCCTATAGGTTTCTGCAACATCCCAAAACAAAGTTCTGCTCGTCTCTCAGTCGGCCTTTTGGCCACTTTAAATACAGTGATTGCATGTTTTATATTTTCTATCTCAGCAGTGGTTTTTATGAAGTTAGCGACCTGCACTGGCATCTTGATCACTTTTAAATGTACTGTGTTCCTCTTATTGCAGCTTCTACTGTGCAGTGTACTTCAGGTTTCTAATGAGTAAGAATCCTGCATTAGTATCTCTATTGTGTAGCTATTGTGTATTCTATATTGTCTCTTATCAAGCAATGCATATTATTGTCCTCCTGTTATTTGTTGTGTAAGGCCTCCATACATACAATAGATCATTTTAAAAAACATATTCATTGTATATGCGAGCAGGATATCATCATCATCATCAACCTTTATTTAAGTTCTCGGAGAGATCATTGAGGGCGACCCTCATTTAAAATGATGCCGAGAAAACATAAATGATAAACAACGAGAAATGAGATAAAGCTACTACAGAAAATAAAAGCAATAAAAGAGCAATAAGAACAATAAAATATATAAACTAAAATAATTTAAAAGCTTGAAATGACTACAGTGATAAGTCAGCAATTAAAATCAAATAAAACAGTTACAGTCAGGTATTTAAAAATAATATTTCTAAAGTTTCCATAAGGGAGAAAAGTGCTCAAGTTCAGGTCCTGGTGTAAAATGTTCCAGGAGTTTGCAGCACTAACACTAAAAGCAGTTTTCCCCAGGTCAGTCCTGACATGAGGAACCTGGAGAAGCAGCCTCTCACTCGAGCGGGTTAAACATGGAGCAGGGTTCAGATGTAACAAGGAGGTGATATATGATGGGAGCTTTCCAGTAAGGGCTTTATAGATCAAAAGATGCCAGTGGTTATTGTGTCTCTCAGTGAGGGAGGGCCAACTAACTTTATTATGAAGAATGAAGTGGTGAGTCATGTAGCTATCACCGGTGATGAATCTAATCGCAGCATGGTAAGGGCTTCAGCGTAGTGGAAGAGGCATGCCTGTCGATCACGTCACCTGATTGTTCTCAACAATGTATCAACATTTTACGATGTAGTTTATGTGCTTTGTGAAGTCAGGTGTGTTTCCTTACTGTCCTCTGTTGAGTGGAGTTTTATTGTTTAGTCTTGCGTCACTTTGGGAATGGGATGGGAATTAGAAAATATGATGATTCATATCTCGCCCTCGGCTTCACCTGTAGCCTACAAGTGGTAAAATAAAGAGAGACACTCTTTTCTTTTTGTCACATTCTACCTGAGATAGTTTTTTCTGCAGTTGCCTCAATCATTACAAAATTCAGGTCAAAGCTGCAGGATGTTGAAAATGAACTAAGAGTGTCAGTCTCAAAGCTGCACCCAGGATTAAGAAGATCTGCAGCACAAAACAAGACAAACTAGTCCCTGAAATGATCTCAGGACTGGAAGTATGAATCTCAAAAGAAGATTTTCATCTTTATTTTTAGGGAGTTGTTCATCTTCAGAGAGTCAATGATTGTTGTTGCATCTTAAAATGGTGAAGTTTCATGTTGCAGTTTCACTTTTAATTTACCTTTTTGAATTTTTGTGACACGCTGACGTTGCTTTTCTTTCTTTATACTATTTTGCAGACAGTGTTTGGAATAAATTCTATATAAGAATTTGTTAGAAAAGGAAGTGACTGCAAGTGTGTTTAGTATTTGTTTTGTGTGATGATGTGTAGGCCATGGTGAGGGGTTGGGTGGAGGGGGGAGTGATAATATTATCATCTTCCAAAGAGGGGCCAAAAGGGAAAGTCTGGAAACTTCTGCTATACATTAAATACTGAATATTTCAGCACTTTGGCTAAACTCAGTTTTTATTTTCCTTTCAGGTTTTTTTCATGCTACATCTAAAAAATGTGTTTTAGTTTTTGCTAAATTTGCGATTTTCTCGATGTTAAGTAAGTCTTTTAAAAAGTCTTGCAGGTCCTTTGACAACACTTACCTTCATTTTTTTGAACACACTTTGAAGATTTCCCTGCAGTTTCTTCATCCACTCAAACAAAACCTATCCCTTGAGCTGCACAATTAACAGTAATATAGAAATAACGTTTCACATGTTGTCAGTTTCTGTTCGAAATAATAACCGGAAATGACACTTGTCTTAGCTGGACAAGACGTGAGAGATTTGACAGCAACTTCCGGTCACCATGTTGCAAAAGGACTGTAAAAAAATGCAAGGAAACAAGTGTGGGTTGCCCAAACTAACATTTTATGTTTGAAGTGACGTGTACAAAGTTCACAGAGGAAAAGGGGCTATTCTAAAATCAATTAAAATTCATAGATGAGCACCGGAGACTATTTCTTCTACTAGCTTTAGCCATTAAACAGGATGTTATTTCCTTAAAATACAACTTTATGGGATACCGTTTTTGGCCAATATTCCTGTCTTTAACTATGTGGTACTATGAAGTCAAAATATTCACATTATGGCATGGAGTTAAAGACAGAATTTGTTTTTTATTGGCAAGCTTTGATTGTAATTTAGGGGATTGCTATGCATATTTCTACTTTGAAAATCGAATCAATCACAATCTGTTAGAAAAATAATTACCTTAAGAGAACAAGGAACCTAAATTTTAAACAAAAAAAAATGTGCCTTGCCAAATTCAAAGATCTCTTTTTAATACATTGTTTTGCACATATGCAGTTGATCACTCAATTGCGCCTCTAGGGGGCGACCAGGTACATTGTATATGTACATCTTTGATTGCAGGTCCAGTAACAATGGTGACATGGGTATTAGTTAAGACAGTTGGCTTAATTACTCAAGTCACGCATGACGTGTATTCCTGTCACAGGCTGTTTTTATCCAACATTGACCCAAATAACTTTAAGAGATTCAGGAGTAACCAAAACATATCATCCCTGATAGACTAAAGAGTGTCCATCGGGTACTCAACGTCACTTTTTGTAATTACTGCTACAAAACATCCCAAAAAGTTTGCGTTAAATGCAAGCATGCCGTCTTCTTTTTAAACAGCTGGAAAGATATACTGGATGACAATCACCATCTTACCTTTCAAAGTATTAGTGCTTATGAATCCTCCCCTAAAATGACTTTTAGGGTTCAGAATTAAATTTAAAAAAAAGATTACTTGCAATGTAAATATGTTGCAACTGAGACAACAAATAAACACCCCAGGCACATGTCACATTTTTTGCACTCTTTGTTCATACGTTAAGTTTTTCAGCAACAACTTTTTGACATTGATACAGTGCAAATGCACAATAGCACAACAGACACCATAAGAGATACATATTATTTTTTAAAGTCAATACAGCAGATTAAAATAATTTGCTTGTTTGATCCCCCCCCCCCGCTAAACATAAACATGTTGGTCCTTGTATGCCTTCAGTGTCCAACAGACACGTTTTTGTTCACTGGTAGGGGCCCTTAAACACAGATAAACGTTTGGAATTCAATGGCAAGTCATTTTCCAAATGTGGTCGCCAACTTCTGCGAGGTCATGAGGTGTGGTGAAGCCGGGCACTGTCAGCATCTGTTTCCCATTCTGCCCAGGAGCAATGTGATCATCTGCGTCAGTCAGTCCAATCAGCTTCATTCATCCCATCAGCCATACTGGATCAATTTAAGCCATACTGTAAACCAGTTCTGATGTCAAACATGTCTACTTTGTCTTGATATGCATATTATATTACGAAAGAGAACCTAAGACCTGAGAAAATATCACATTTCTGCGATGTAAGACACAGAAGAAACAGTGCCGTTCACCCCATCAGTTCAACCTCCAGCTCTCAGCAGCTTCACACACTTACCAGTGTCTCCAACAAAAACAAAACGACAAACACTTACAACAGATGGACATACACATACTCAGATGGCTTAAGTAAAAGCTGACTCCGTCCATCTTCATATGTACAGATTAATTTTCTTTTTTTATATCAGTAAACATATGGTCTTTGCAGTTGTATTTTTTTTTTTAATCTGGCGATTTTTTTCCTTTTGTTATATTCAAAGTTTAAAAACAAATTATGGAGAATTCAAAAAGGGGCTTTTAGATTTCAGGCAGACAACTTGCGATGGCTTCTGATCATGGCGGCGCTGCTTTCTCAGCATCACTCGATGGAGACGCGGCCTCCCCTCGAGGCGTTTTAGATCTGCACATTAATAGTGATGCTCAAACACAAACACAGCCAATCATTTTTGAACCTCCCACCCCCACCCTCACTCTTCAAGCCTCATACCACCTTGACCATCCTTCATTAAGACAACAATTCCCAAACCCTAACAGACTTTCTCAAGTCACTGGTCCCTAATCTCCATTTCCAACTCCCTTTTCCTTCATGATCGCCCTTCTTCCCAAACATATGGCATTTGTTTACTCGCTCTTCTTGGCGGCAGCAATGGCCGAGGATTTTTTCTTGCTCAAGTAGGCCTCAATGAAGAACTGTACAAAGAGCACAAAGTAGCTGAGGTACATGAGGGAGGACCACACAATGTTCTGCATGTGGGATGGACACTCCTGGCCCTGCTGCATCCACGAGTACACCAGGTAGTTGACCACACAGCCCATTAGCATCTGGGTGATCTGGGTAATTGTGATGAACATGGCGAACTTCCGGGACACCCGGAAGCCGGCCGCCCGCAGGGCGTAGTAAGAGTACATGACAGCGTGGACCAAGTAGTTCATGGTCATGAACCAGCCGCCACCTGCCACCATGTCTTTGTAGGAGTACCAGGAGTAGAGCAGCACGGTGATGTGGTGGTACCAGTGGAGGAAGATGAGCTTCTGCTTCCTCAGGACGATGAACAGAGTGTCACCTGCAGGTTTGACAGAAGAGAGAGGGGAGGTTTACAGAGAGGATGGAGAGGAGGGGAATGATGAAAAAAAGAGACAGGAACAGGAAGACAAGGAATATCATTACAATTAACACATAAAATATTGGCCTAGCAAACTTTCTAAACCCACAAAGCTGTGGTTCTGCAATGTTAAAAAAAAAAAAGAGGTAGATGGCTTCAGGACAAATACAAGAATTTATTTAAAAGCTAAAGTTGATTTTCAACACTAATCCATCACAGTTATTCTGAATGAGGTCAAAAAAATAAATCCCAATTTGGATTAAGTTTACTTACATCTCAACTAAAAACCAGTACGAAGTTAGTCACTGTAATTATACATTTATAGTATTTATATTTTTTGTATAGTGGTTGCCATGGTTTCATGACTACACATCACTGCAGCATCCTAATGCCTGATAACTGTGAGCTTATGTGTTGAATGGTAGTAAGGTTGAAATGGTGGCTAACAGCCAATACTCTTAGTCAGTTGGACAACGTTAGCATTGTCTCGGCCAGTTTGTAATTATATCTTCTTAATGGGAATGTGTCAAGTCTTGCATCATTTCAATACAAACTGACAACACACTCCTTGAAATGAATGTATGATTCAATTTTCCAACTTCAGGTTAGTGAAATGTCTCATGGGAAACAATAAATGCAGACAAATAGGGGAACCCCGTGCCCATGTATGAAACAGTCTTGACTTACCCAGTTCTGGTGCTTTACTAAGTACAAAGGCGTACGCCCAGAACTTGCTGACCGGCCCGTTGTAAAAGCTCTGGTCACAAACTGACTGCTTCAGCCCTTTCGTCATGAGGATGTAGGTCATGTAACTCCCAGTACGGATGGCACCAAATATACTGCAAAGAAAAGAGGGATTAGACAGACATACCAAACACCTTATTCATAACTGTATTGACATGGCATGTTAATTCAATCAGTTGTAAATCTACTGACTCACATGACAACAGAGTAAAAACATAATGTGCTAATTAAAGCAGGAGAAGTTTGTGTATGGCTTGAATGGCTGACGTTGAAGTGGTCCCACATTGTTATGAATTAAGCCAATCACAGATTAAACTGTTGGCTCTTTTCTAAATTAAATACTTTAATATGTGTGTGAAATCTATTTCCACCCTCAATAACAGCAATGCTTCCTCACCTAAATACAGCGAGCGTGAGCGACCATAGCACCAGCGGTTTCCTCAGCTCAAACTTCTCCCTCTGCTTCATGACATGGCGCCCCCCGAGGATAAAGGCAGCGTAGAGTGCAGAGAAGAGAAAGGACTTCTTCCTGTAAAAGCAAAGACATTAACATGAACCCGCTTTTCACGTTTTAATTGCCGTGAGTTTAACATGCTGGGGAGGTTTTGTCTTTTCACCAGTCACTGCGTAATCTTCACAACCGCCCACAAGAAAGAAATAACATTTAAATGTGTAAGAATTCAGTCCCAGGGTCGCCCGACAAGTGAGCAACAAGCAGCCCGTCAATCATTTATTCACTTTGAGCTTTGCTTTTCTTTACAGATGTTACAAAGAAAATGAAAAACATCTGAAAGCCAGTTATCAAAGAGACATAGACTTTGGTTAAACCAAACCAAACATCCTGAAGGTCCTTACAAAAACATTAGTGGGAGTCACAAACCAAATGTTTTAAGTAAGGAATACATTATCTTCAAATATTCTTGCAATAGACTTCAAGCACAACCAAAGCCCTTATTGAAATGGCATGGATTACAAAATTAAGTATAGACGATCAGGGGCATCTAGAGTCTGATGGGGGTCCGCCGGTGTCCTGACACTCTTCCTCTTTCTTTTTCACTCCCTGACAGATAATTCCTCTTCATTTCCCTCCAGGGACTTTTATTGACAAACTATGGTTCTCACAAGAATATTACATGAGAGTGAGTTCTGTCAGATGGGGCCCCATTAGGGAGGTTTTCGGGGGGGCCCCTTACTGGCCTGGAAGCCCCAAGCAAATGCCTGTCTTGCCTGTTGACAATCAGCGCCTCTGCAGACCATGTGGAAACTGTTCATGAAAAGGACTCAGGTCTCACTTGAAGCCGAACATCATTTTGATTTGACCTCTTATGACCAAGAGGTCAAATCAAATTATAGAAACATATTTCCTGTTTGTTCAGCTAAACTTAAAGTCTTCTTCTCTCTGCTCTTCTTCCAGCAGCTTCACAATAACCACACAACAGAACTCAACCATGGCTGAGCTGACTTCACAAGCCGTGACCTGAAGTGATGATGTAATGATTTGTGTCCCGCTCCGACTCTCCCAAAATGCTTATCTTTCACTTTACAGTTATTGCTCCTATTCAGGCCCACTTTGCCACGTTTAATGGAGGACTCGTGCTGGAGCACCAGCTGGCCCGACTGAATTTCAAGAAATGCATTTCCCCAGAGCTCAGCACAATCACAAAGCGCAGGTGGTCTGACTTGACAGACTGGATGCTGAGTCGACCGACGGTAGAGTGGGGCATACTGAAAGTGGAGCAGCTTTGTTCCAAAACTCTGTTAGGTGTGTTGGACCAGGAGAAGAGTAATAGTTTGCAACAGAAAGCCAAAAAAAAGTTGGGGGAAATAACTTATTTAAGTATGCAGGTGCCAACGGGTTAGGTATTAATGGTCAGATGATGGTACTGACATCAACTACGATCCTTAAAAAAAGATAAAAGCTGGATGAATAAAAATGTAAATTAAATAATAAATACATGCGTCAGGTCTGCTCCCAGAGGAGGATGCACAGACACCAGGAATGAGGCATTCTGGGAGCCCTGGGACCGATAGTCCTGAGGATTGGGTTTAGCATTAAAGTAGCCCAAAAGTCATGTTCTAACTCTGTTATGTTGTTTATGTGCTGCTGGTTCGAGGTAAGACATGATGCAGAAATTAAACACCAACCTAAAATACAGTACTGAGCGGTATTACAACACAAATGACTCCTTTCTAAAACCTTGAGTGTGTTATTTTTATTATAATTATCATGATCTAAAGGTCTGGAGAGAAGGACCATGTTTTCATGGTCAGTTCTTTTTGTAATACAGGACAGTTAAGTGGCATGTGGGTTTTCCAGTTAAGTGGGCTGTGCAAAGCTCACACTACAAAGGCAAACATTTCTCTGAAAAGAGTGACAAAGGCAACCTCCAAAACAGCAACCCATCCTGTTCTGCAGCATCAGTTTAGTGCAAGAAAACATGTTTCTATGCGTCCTCCCAGTGCATGTCATTAAAACAAGAGCTCCTTCCGTCCCCACCTTGCCGTGCACGTGGAGCATTAACTGCTGTTGTCATAACAGCAAACAATCAGCAAACTCATTTTTAGAAACAGCAGAAGAACAATAACAGAGCGAGCTATTTGGAAATGAAAGGCATCATTGTGTGTCAGTATTCAGAGAATGAAGGATGCCACCTTACTGCTCCTGCAGGATGCCCACTGACTGGTTTAGGCCACCTCCGCAGAACAAAGGACAAAGCAGTACAGTCAAAGACAAACAGCTGCCTTCACAGAACGACAACAGGGTTGGACTGCAGGATGACATCACTGTTTCTCAAGTCCACACGAAGGAGGGGAGAAGAGAGCAACACAGAGGCCTACATACTGTACAGAGGGCAGAGAAGATTTAGAGAAGCAACCATCTAAATACTCCCTTCAGTGTACTGCTGTCTGAGGTCAAAGGTCAAGAGGTCAGGTTGATATGGTCTAAGCTGGGATGCTTCATTGTCCCATTCTAGCCTGCCAGTTTTGGCTTTCATTTACTTTCTTTCAAATCAATCAGTTGTAATGATCAAGTCTTTATTTACTGTAATTCTTCCTCTTTATTAATTAAAACTTTAAACTGTAATGCAGAAAGGACAAACATGTTGGAGTCAATAGATGTTTTGCTGCTTCAGTTTTCCAGGACAGAAACACTAAAGCAGGTTATGAAGAATAATAAAAGTAGACTTTTGCAAACTTTTTATACAGTTTGTTGCTTTTTGAGGATACAGATTAGTGTGTTTCCTTGTGTGACTCTCTCTGCAACCGGCATGTTTCTCATTTTGACACGTGCATTTTTGGACTTCTTTCCGGTTTGTAAGATGCCATAATCCATTTCACCAACTTAAACAAGTTTAGACTTGATCAAACTGACTGTGAACTCTATACCCAGCCTAACCCAAGTACACAATGTTTTCCCCTATAGGTTTTTGTTCTAGGGGCGGTCCCACCTGGCAAGGGGGTAGGGAGTGGGGGGGGGGGGGGGGGGGGCACATGCAGGGAACACATTTTTCTCATGATATTAAACTCATCTCCAAACAAAGACCAGTACTTTGTATGTGTCTTTCTGTTGGCTTTTAACCTACATTGACTTGATAAAGTTGAAAATTAAACCCTAAAATATTGTACTTTAATGTTGTAAGTAGTTATGATTGGTGGGGAGTAGGGGAAATAAATGATGCTCCTCTGAATGCATGCGCGTACACCTTGTGCCAATCTTTCTCATCAATGTCATCCACAGTGACTGACACTGATTCTGCTGAGAGACTCACTGTCTGGTTTGCTGTAAAAACATTTCCTATTGACGCCGACAAATCCAAACAAACAGAAAAAATCAGAAGATAGTGCTGAAAGTTCCAGCCTCAGATCCGCCACAAAAAAGAGCAGAGCAGAGATTTTGCATAAAAGGCGCTCAGAGAGTTAAATTAGTGTGAATAAAATTATGTAAATTATAAGTATTAAGTATTTGGAGTGGGCCGCCACTCCAAATGGATGGTAGGATTAAAACTGTGTGCACCTAAATAAGGAAAAGGCAGATGAAAACTATTCCTGCAATGTTCTTTTATAATCAGACTCAAAGGTGTTTTGAGGATTAAATGTTATATTATTATCATGATGTGCAAGTAGACTAGGCCAAAGGGGAAGATGTGCATGGCTACTGCAGCAGGTTTAAAGGATGGATTACCCTGATGTCAGAAAAAAATAATAAAAAGGGCAAAGCAAGCCAAGGGCATGGTCAATGACCGGTTGGGGGAGGGGCTGCTGTTGTCTTTGCTAACGCTGTGAAGTGCCAGCTGCAGCCAGGCTGCGTCTGCAGTCACAGGAATCTATTTAAGACATCAGTGTGAATTCACATCATCCCTTCATGCTCCCCCAGCGCCTCTGCAGCTACAACTCTCTGACCCACCTTCAGGATTCAGATTCAGGGTTTCCCACTTCTTGGTGATTGAAATAAGCTGAACTTCTCACAACATGAACGACGACATACGAGTGATTTTTTTGATTTTATAATCACTGGGATAAAAGCCGCTCTGTCACAACTCGTTAGAGGTAAAACATGTATTAGTGGGGACACAACATAAGTTATTCAACAATGACAAAATATTCAACAAATAGCTTCACCAGCTGAAGAGATTCTGGCTTCTTAAAGGTACAAATTAAACGTAGACTTAGTCTTATAGAAAAGTAATGCAGCTCAATCATCACTCCTGGGTGTCCATACATGTGTGGTAGTGATTGAGTCTGTAGAGACCCTGGCCTCCGTCTGGATTTGGATGTTTTGGTTCATTTGGGACATTTCTTGGCGTGGAGTGGGTGTGTTTCCCCCAGCCAATGACAGCGCCCAGGTGAGTTTTGGAGTGGATACACTTCAGCGATTAGACGCCATTCAAACCAGCGAAGAAGAGAAAATATAATCATATACCAAAAGAAAAGCCATGCAGATAAAGCTCGTTCCAAATCGAGGGTGAACCTTTGGGTTTGCTTTCAACCTCTGACGCGAAATGGTTTTCTCTCTGTTGGACAGGCAGCTGTTATACATCTGTGGTTAGCTTGTGCTAGCTTGCTAAATAACTCTCTTTTCCATTACAACAGATATAATATTCTCAGTTAGCCTGCAGTGTAGGTACAAGCAGCAAATGTACACACAAACCCTGCAGTGGGTGAGCGCTTCTGGTGGCGGTGAGCCCAGGTGGAGGGGCCCAGTATGTTGTGTTTACAAGCTGCTACCACATTAGACTCTACCTTTAACACCCACTGAAACACATTGGAGAATTTGAACGACAGGACAAATGCACATTTTCTGACATGTATCATCTCTTTTACACTTTGTGATGCATCTTAAAGATTGAGGCCATTCTGTGGAAATAAATATTTTTGTTATCTGAGGCAAAGGCAGCCCACAAAAGCACCATATTACTATGAAATCCTGGTTTCTCAGATATGAGGATTACATTTTATTCATGCTATTTAGTTTGTGAAGAGTTCATATTTAGCATATTGCATTCGCTTCAGTGCGACACCAAGACACCACACCGTGGCTGTGGCTCAGTGGCAGAGTCACCTGATCCTGACCTGCCATCACTACATTGGACAATATATTACAGCGGCATGGCAAGAAGCTTGACTCTGCTGTTTGTCGGAGCGGGCCGAGGCAGCACAAACGAAAAACGACAACGTCAGAGCTCTTTTGGGGAGCATCAGCATGGAGCAGTAACACAATCAGCAGAGATTTTGTGCTTGCTGTAAAACATGCGGATGTCCTCCAGCTGAGATTTCCTCAAAAAAAAAAAAAAGAGAACAGCAATGGTATCTTCTTGAAAGAGTATAGGGACCCTAGATCTTCACCATGGATGACAAAGTTAAAGTCGCCTTTTTAATGTCTATAAAGCGCTTTGTACTGAAAGAAAAGGTTACAGACCAATCATGCTCATATCATTAATTAAATACTTTTTCTCCTTGAGTGATTTTAAAGCAGTTGTTCTTTATGTTGTTAAACCATGCATTGTGACAAACGTTGATTTACAGTAACCGCTAACTAAAGAGAACAATCAAAGTACACATCCAGCCGGGTCATTCTTCAAAAGCTGCTCATTTAGGGAGGGAGGGCATCTCTGGCATGTCTTTGTCATGTGTGCTTGTTATTTCAGGGTGAGGCCCCGAGTGAGAGGCTGGGCGTAGGCCATGTTTTCACTGCTGCAGAATAATAACGCTGAATATCTGAGATGCCCAAAAATACAGGTGTTCAAATCACACAGATAATGTGGTCCAGCAAAACAGTCTATGCACAAAATGATCAATTACAAATGACAAAACTGTGCAAAAAAAGAATACTTCATCACATCCTACCCATTTATAAATGTTTCTGGTGCCTTATCCATCCTATATTAGATTGCACATACTGCATACACATCTGTATAAGAATTGATATATGTACAGTATATATATTGATATATGTGTATATAGGGCTGTCATCATTAACGTGTTGATCACGATGTAATTAAGGTCAGAAATTCAAGTATTGATTGTTTTATTGCATTAACGTCATGTGCTTGTATTTTGTCCCTTTAGGCAACCCTTAGATGAGCCATTGCAGTGTCTCCCTGCTGTCACGGTGACGGATAAGAACAACACTCCTGTGCCTTTGAGTGGCTCATTTCCCTTTGTGTTTGGATAGGTCTATTAGTCTGTGTGCAAGGCTGTGCACAACGTTTCATGCTTTAACCACCTCCAGGGACAGAGGGGGACCCCGCCGGTCTCTGGGATTGGTACAGTGGGAGTCCCGGGCTGAAATGTTTGGGAAACCCCTGCTCTATTCTCCACATGGTTTATACATTGTTGTATTTGTGGCCGTACATATGGCTCATTTTGTACCAGGTCACTTGAATACTGTTAACACCTTGGTTTTTAGTTTTGTGTTTAGTGAATGAACTTCCAAACTCCATTCGATCTGCAGAGTCCCTCTGCACCTTTAAGAAAAAGCTAAAGACCCAGCTCATTCATGAATACCTACTAACTTAATGATGATGGTCTCCATATTATTGATGATGATGATGGTAATGACGATGGTTTTTGTTTGATGACGACGACTTATAAGATGGTTTCTATACTGATTAGAGCTCTCAAGAACTGCCCTCAATGTTGTGCTTTGCCTCTGGTCACTTCCTGTCAGCACCTGTGTGTCCAATCAGACTCAAAGCTGATCGTTTGCTCTTACTCACATTGTTCCCTTTTTTCTAGATCCTTGCTTGTGTTGTTCTTACTCTCTGATGTACATCGCTTTGGATAAAAGAGTCTGATAAGTGAATTGTAGAATTGTAGTGAATTGTTACAAGCTGCTTATTAATTAAGTACTCTATCGACCTATCCATCTACATATATATCCTTCCATCCATCTCTCTAAGTATCTATCCATCAAATCCATCCATTCAAGTGTCTATCCATCAATCCATTTATGTACATATCTATCCATCCATACTAGCAGGGCCAGGCATCATCTTATAACACTGTAAAACTGTATCACAATCAAAATGTACTTGTGTACTATATTCCTGTGGGTTAAGGCTTGTACCTGTACTTGCACAAACCCTAGTGGTACAGAACATAATAACTTAGGTTGCTGAGGCTGCAGACCCTCCCCTCCCCCACTGACAGTGTTGTATTAAAGCTGCTGGATAACCTGCTGTGGAACTTGGATCTGTATTAGCTGGTCCAGGAGATTTTAACGGTTACGTAATCCTGAGTTTGCGGTCTGAGGATGAGTCTGCATGCTGGTGCCCGCAAGCTGGTGTCTCACTGTCTCATTGGAGTGTGTGTTTGCAGTGTCACATTTGCAAATGCAACTGCATGCACAACACTGTGTGTACACATGAGTGCACAGAAACACCAAACTCCCTTCAGTAGACGTGTAACCTGATATTCCCTGGGCTTATTGTCTCTGTATCTACCACAGTGGGATAAATCAGAGTTACTGTGCCAAAGTGCAGGATGAGCAGCGAGCTACTAAATGAGAACAAGAGTTGCTGTAAATAAGACCTGGCTATTATAGAGCAATCTGTGGACAAAGAAGCACGCAGATATAATCCTGTTAGAAACACGCCATCCAGCCCCCAGTAACAGCATGCGATCCCCTGTTGGACTTAACAGCAACCAGGCTTGTATGTAATGTGAAAATGTGAGATAAATCACTCATCTGCTTTATTGCTTTCTGCATCTAGTCGCCCACATTTATCTGCTCAGGAAAACATGAGGGTACTCCTCTTGATAATTATTTCAGCCTGTTAAGTGCTTAGGAGCATCTTGAGTCATACTTATTCTAAGTAGCCAGAGCCTGCGTTGTATTGTCTGGCACTTACTAGTGCAAACGTGATGTACAGTTTTATATTTCTGTATTCAAACTATTTTCAAATAACAGCACATTAATAGAATATGTGTGATTCACTTCCAAGCCTCTTGATGAAGATTTATCCTTCCATCTTTCGACCAACATGTCATCTCCGACATTGTTCTGATGTTGAAAAATGTTTACAACAGAAGCACCATATTTGGTTTAATATACGATATGATACGACACGATACAATACGATGGGATAGGATACGATGGGATACAATACGATACTCTTTATCGCCCCCATGTGGACATTTGTCCTCTACTCAGGTGTTACACACATTTAGCGGCCTCTACACAAGAATAAAACAATAAATTAAAATAACAAACCATATGTTAACAGAAAGGCACACCAATGAAAACCATTGGTAATACATTGTGCACATTACCCATAATGCACCAGACCCACATTAAAAAGAACAGATAGGATGACAAAACACTATGAAGCTATGATGACTACCCGTCCAACCTTAAGAAGCTTTGTGTGAATTCAAATGTGATGTAAACTATTAGCCACATTTGGACACTGTTGACGACTAACAGATTATGACTATTGTTTTGTATAGCAAAATGTAAGAAAAGTCACCTAAACCAAAAGGATTGTTTTTCCTAAAAAGAGCCTATTTATACCTACCCGGTTTGTGACTACTGGTGTTGCTGCCATGGACTGATCTTTTGATGAGCAGTCCCTGTCTTGTGCACACAAACACCACATGATGGCAAGAATGTGCAAGTCCAGCACAATGGCGACCCAATATTTACCCTTGGTACTTCAGAGGGCAGAAATGTTATTGTGTTCAGCATGCGAGCCATATGCAACTCCACTGGTGTAAAGTTGATGGAGATGGCAAGAAAGCTGAAATATGCTGCTAGGGGAAGGGGAAAAAAATGAAACCCGGCCAAACGGAAAGCTTCACAAAGAAGATTGGACCCAATGGGGCAGTGTTTCATCTGACTGAGTCAACATCACATACAAGCTCTTAAATGTAACTATGTTTGTTTTCTAATAGACATTTTGCCACTTGGAAAATGATCAAGCTTGGAGCCGGATATAGTCTGCCTCCTTCATGAGGGGCGACATATTTACTAGTTTATCTAACACTATGTCTCAATGCGTACAAAGTCAACAGACCATACGGTAGAAGGAACTGTTCTTTCCCTCCTTTGCAGCAAAGCTTTTCTTTGACACTCTGATAACATCTTATAGTGACATAAGAGTGGCTCTAGACTCCAGGCAGAACTTAAATCCTGCAGAGCCAGCCCACATCTTCATCTCTGGTTTCACCAGTTGCAGGAAGGACAGAAGCCGAGCAAACGGCAAGCCTGGGGAGAACTCTGGGGGAACATGGTCGGAAATGATCAGCATCATCGTGGGATGCTCTCGTCCATTTGGCATCAACAAGCAGAACCAAGACTTTTCGAATCAAACTGTTTAACCACCAGGAGGAAGCAGGAGAATTGCACTCTGGAATAAAGATTATATTTCTTGATCTAGC
Organism: Labrus mixtus; assembly: GCF_963584025.1. NCBI lineage: Eukaryota > Metazoa > Chordata > Actinopteri > Labriformes > Labridae > Labrus > Labrus mixtus. The sequence goes on along the minus strand of NC_083621.1, from coordinate 2,408,180 downwards.
ATAATTATAAAAGTTGTTTGCTTTGACTTGATTTGCTTTTGGAGTCTTCAAAGAATAAATAATCACTCGGTACTTTTTATGGTAAGCAATGCATTTAGGACTACAAAAATAACAAACTACAGGTAGCTTATTTTTTGCAATAAAGGCAGCCCAATTCTTTTGACACATAAAATCAACAAACATGTTCGTATTTATTGTTACCACTCTCCACAATGTTCTGCATTGCCACTAGGGTTGTCATGACACCAGACACTGGAAAAACATGTTGAAATATACATGTTTTGATACCACAGCAACAGAAACAGAAATCCTTGGCACCCAAAATTGGGTATTTTCTTGTTTTCAGTTTGCAAGTAAAAAGCTGCACACTGTCTAAATGACACAAATACTCCGCCAATGTTTCGTTGCCAACATATTTGTGTAATTTAGACAGCATGACGTTGCCAATCTATTCGTGCAACTCAGCGAGAGTGCAAAAGTTTGCTTGCAATTTTATGACTCCACCCTCCTATTCATCTTTCTCTTATGTAGCTGAAGTTTTTATAAGGCTTGCTACTTTTTGATACCATCAATCATATTGTAACATTTTAAAATGGTACTCAACACCGCAGGTCACACCTACACATTCACACACTGATGGTAGAGGTTGCAATGTAAAGAGTCCATCGAAGTAACTAATCCATTACATATGCGGCTGACGAAGCAGCGGGAGCAGTTCGGGGTTAAGTGTCTTACCCATGGACACATCAGACATGTTGCTTCAGCAGCTGGGGATCGAACCCTCGACCTTCCGATTGAGAGATGACCGACTCAACCAACTGAGCCACAGCCGCCCCAACGTGAGAAGTATTGAAAATCTCAACCACCTTAACTGTGACTTTAGATCATGTATCCTCTCTCATCGCCTGCCTTTAAAGCATGCATCTCAAAACCATCAAATCCATTTGCCTCTTCAATCCCATCTCAGCTCTGTTCTGTCCACTGAAATGATACCCTGGTGACAGAATGGAAGTCGGGTGTATCTTTTGGTCTCAGCCATCCAACAGCAGGGCTCGAGCACCCTGAGACAAAAGGCTGCGCTGCTCGTTGGCGGAACAAGTAACATGAGACTTGAAAGGAAGAGAATTATCGTCTTAACTATTCAAGTGCGATTGTAACCTGACCTCCACAATCAGTTAATGAGCTGTAACTCTGAATGAAGAAAAGGAAGTGATGAGCTATGTTAAGTCAAATAAAACCATCAAAACTAAGCATCATTCCTATAGCCAACAACACCAACAATTTATGCAAAAGACTAGAGCTGCTGAATCATTAAACAGATGTGGGAATAAGCCTTAACAGACAGAAAAGAAGAAGCAGACAACAACAAAGATCTCATTGTTCATTCTGGCTGCATCGCCCTCAGACTCTGCGTCCCTTGTTATCAGTCCAGACCAAAACCCACCAGAGATCCATCAGAAGTGAAGAGACCTGCGGGGATGCTGCCTGTCCTGGAGGCTTTTCAAAAAGGAAAAAAAAAACAGACAACCACATATTCCAACCAAGCAACCTGCATTGTAATGAGACCCGGGGACGTCTGTGAGGGCTCAGAGTGAGTCAGCAGGTAAAATGGATAACTGCTCTGGTTAAGATGGGAACACTGCACTGCAAAAACACAACGATCTTAATACCAAACAGGCAGCGCCATGTTCTGCAGCACCATAACACAAAATCGTATCAAATGCATTGACATTAGAGACACAAATCCCAAATGCATCGATACAATGCCAACGCTCACTCTGCTCAGCATACATAATCCTCAACAGCACGTTACACAACCGTCTGCTATACGATCATTCTGATTTGTTTATTCCAATAACACTTTTTTTTCCATCATGTGAGCACCTACTCTGTTAAATTATATGCTTTTAAATCTATTATGTTAGCTTCTGAAGCCTGTTAGTACTACACCAATGGAGGTATAAGCAGCAGCTGTACAGTGAAGCAGCTTTTGATGTACACATGGGTAGAACGAAAGGATCCTCAGAGGGTTTTATTTATAATGTTAATAGATAAAATACCACTGCTAAGTCGTTTCTTCAATTGTATACACATGTTTAAACATATCAGGTAATGAAATGACAAAAAACACCAATGATAACTTGTTTAATTAGACGTTGATTTAGTGAAAATGTCGGATACAAAGAATTTCAGACATTAACCACTTTGGAAATCCACTTCATTCCACCCCAAAAGAAAATCACATTTCTTATTATTGTTACGTATGCATTCAGCATAGTGGACAAAAATCATGTATCAGCTAAATGCAGTTAGTGAGTTACCGACATTTTTGTAAACAATGAATCTGATATCTGAAATGGAAAATTATTTAACACCCTGAAATTTCCAGTTTTAAATGTAGAGTAAGTAGATTGGTCCTAAAAAATGAAATACACACTTGGTTAAAAGCATCTGCTAAGTGAATTGTAGAATTGTGGAAATGTAGACTTATACAAAAGTGAAGCTGCTCGATCGTCCCTTCTGGGCCTCCATACAGGTGTGGTGGTGACTGTGTCTGCAGAGACCCTGTCCCCTAACTGGATTTTCATGTTTAGGTTTGGTTGACTCGGGGCGTTTCTGGGCGGGGAGTTGGTGTGTTTCCTCCAGCCAATGACAGAGCTCAGGTGAGTTTGGGAGTGGATACAATTCAGCGATTGGATGCTTATGAAGCTTGTTCCAAAACGAGGGTGAACCTTGGGTGGCATTCACCCACGGACGCAGAGTCGGTCTGCTTTCTGTTGGACGGGCAGCTGTCAAACACCGGCAGTTAGCTTGTGCTAGCTTACTAAAGAATCTGCTTTTCCATTAAAACACGTGTCATTTTCTCAGGTACCTTGCAGTGTAGGTACAATCAGTAAACGAACATGCTAACCCCTGCAGTGGGCGTCCGCTTCTGGTGGCGGTAGCAAAACAAAACTGGAAAGGTTTGTTCTGCACACTCCCACCCAACAGTACCTGTCACATGTGAAGCTAAAACTTTCACTTTGACTTGTAAAACTGAGATACAAAGTGGCTGCACGAGCTATTTTAGTCTCTTTCATCCCTCTCTAGTCTTTTCCTTTGACGATGAGTCGTACTTTTGAAGGATATGTTTTGAATGAGGGGCTTTAATAACATTTCAGCTGATGTGACTCGTTCAGAGTTGTACCTGACTTCACTTTGCACTTTCATTCTCAGGCCCCGGGTGTTTTGAGATGCTGCTGACACTCTTAAAAATAACCACAAAGCAATGACGTCAGCAGTATGTGATGAAGAATATTTTTCCACCCATCTATTTTTGCCACCTTTCTCATTTGTCCTGCAAAAACCGAGGTGTTATGTGGTCTGTGCAGTCAAGTTGCACACAACGTTTGTTTTAATTGCTCACTGATATTGGCTCACCTCTAAAAAATCAGAGGCATGTATTGAAACTGAAGCACATGCACTGTGTTGTTCCTGTTCCTCAGGTGCGCCTTCATACAGTAAGCTATGGGAGGAAACTACGATGACACTTCCTTTTTCTGATCTTCTTCTGTTTGCTTCATTGTTCTCTCATCACAATGCCGAGCTGTCTGCTGCCAGCCTGAAGGGAACACATCAGATCAGTGTACCAACCTCCATTCATCCCTGCACAACAACGACATACGTGAACATACACATGTGCAGTGCTTTCGCAAAAAACATCTGTCTTTGCAATGCATCACCTTTAAAAAGTGATTTAAAGTGAGAGCGCCTCAGGCTGCACTCAGAAAAAGACAATAGACTGGAGTCATAAACAAGACGTCAGATGGCCCAAGGACCTCTGCAGAACAAAGCACGACTATTTATGAGTTACACACAGCTCATGACTGATTATATTTGAAATTTGAAAGGCAATCGTGAGCATGATGAGATACAAAAATATCTTTTTAGCCTTGCTAAGAATATCAAGCAACTTACTTTACATGCAGCTCGTTATAACCACGGCTGAACAATCTTTGATCACCAACACTGGGAGAAGAGGATATCAAACAGGTACTGAAGAGTTTAATGCACTGTGATTTAAACAGAAATAATGTTAAAGAAGAGACTGCATCAATGTGTATGCTGCTTTAATCCCTCCTTGGTCCTGCAGGTACTTGTAGCAGCGACAGTATCCATGTATAATGTAGACTTAAGATAAATAAATAAATACAGTACTATATAGGGGTGTAAAGGTACACGTTCTCGGACCGGACCATTTCAGGGCTGGTATGGGACACACCTTTTGGTTAGTAAATTGTAAAAAAGTTCAAACATAAACTGTGCAAACTGTGCAGATTACTAGTTCCTCGAGTCCTGTCGGTTTGGACAGTTGAATATAATCGGGATGGAGTTCTTTTTACGGACTGACTCTTAAGTTTCGTTTTCATTTTCAGCGATGATCCTGCAGCATGATAGAATGAACACCTCCCTCCCCAACAGACAGACTTTTGCTAATAATTCTGAATGGGCCAAAGCCATAAACAAATGCCATTAAAGTTCTTATATCAACAGAGGGACATTTGAATAGTTCTGAGATGAAACTGTCCCAGATGTGATTATGTTTATTATGTGCTCAAAGGGCATTCAAAAAACTGTTGCCTTAATAAACTAAAAGGTGGAAGTGTAATTAAATATGAATATTTTTACATATAGGATATATTAATTACTTCATTTCATTCTAAAATATTTTACTTCATTCATATCTTTTATTTATTGGAGACTCTTTTGGTTGAAGGATGCAGTATAAGTTTATTTTTTATTTATTTTACAATGTTTAATTTAAAATGTTATTAAAAAGTAACCTGAGCAGGTGTACAAGTCTGAACTGTCGATGCTGCACTTAGCCCAACGTGTAAAAGGGAAATTCTAAATGTTCCTAATAAAGAAAAAAAAGTGTTGCATCAGGTCCCTTTACTGTACCGAAAATGTACCGAACCGAAGCTTCTAAACTTGGAACCGTACCGAACCGAAATGTTTGTGTACCGTTACACCCCTACTCAGGGACGCTGCCAGGAACTCTGGGCCCCATGAAAAGATATCTCATTGGACCCCACCACAAACCACAGTGTTAAAGGAATTACAGTGAAAGTTATTGTTATGAGCACACTGTGAAGAAAGACTTCTCTTTAGGCCGATAACTTAAAAAACTAAAAAATTAAAAATTAAAAACTAATCATTTTTAACCGCCCCTGTCAGTTAAAGGCCCTTAGAATTGTCCTGACTTTTCTCCCCCCTAAAGGCGCCCCTGATTGCAAGTTCTTGAGTATTAAGATTTCTGTCAGTGCCCATCCCTAAAATAGACCGGGACTTTCATTTTGAAATCGTTATCTGATTCTGACCCTGAACTTTTAAAATAATGTAAATGGAGGCGTAAATGCTGAGCAATGAGGCCTCACCCAGGTGATTTCAAGAAGAGGTTAAACTACTCATTTGTTTGCTTGCTTTATTTATTTAAAAAAAGATGCAAGTTATTACAAAAATAGGAAATTCAGAAACAGAATCTTAAACAATTTGAAGTGAAACACACAAACACAGAGCTATGTGACAACTTGTCAGTCACAAAAGTGCAATCAGCAGTCGGCTCAGTTCCTTTGAATTTCAAGCCCAGATAACCGAAGGTGCTTCACCCGGGCTAAACACATAAAGGTGTGTGGTTAAAGTATGTTATCAATGTTCTACTGCACATAAAGCTTTTGGTTTTAGTCTTTGTTCACATCCTTTGCATTCACAGTAGTTGAGTTTCTGTTCTCTGTCTGACCCTGAAGTCATAAAAACATGTGCAGCTCAGTCAGCTTCTCCCTCGACATTATGGATTTAATAAAAAACTCATCAAATCCTTTTTTTTTTTTGCAGTTGTTTCACGTATATAAGCCATGAGCAGTGTGCACTGGCCCAGTCTGACATCCTCCACTGCCGGAGCAGCAGAGACAAGTCAGCTCAGATCAGCTGCGACGTGATTGGCTGATGCTCTGTCAGCAGACATCAGAAGATGAACGTGATTGGTCAGTTCTCGGTACCAGGGAAAGGACAGCTCCTACACTCTGCTGCCATGCCGTCTCCCCCACACACAAATGCAGATTTCATTCCAACGAACAAGAACCGAACTGTTGTGAGAGCGGCTGCAGGAGCTCTCCTCAAAACTTCAGCTAAAAATAACAAAAAGTAAAACGTGACTTCTTTTTTTTTTTTTTAAACTTTCAATGAGATGACAGAGGAAGTGAGATGAATGCGTCCTGCTCACCATGTGCTGCTCTCTCTCTACAAACCCACTGCCTCTGAATGTTTAATGAAGCCTGTGCTAACTTTACGCATGACTCATTTTGATGGGCTGTGAACCATTTCTTGCTCAACCTGGCACACACACACACACACACACACACACAGGATGACGATGACTCTTTAGACACTCCACTCTGGATATTTGCACATACAGTATAACCCTCCATATGAAACGTATCAGTGCACACAACCACACAGCAATATTTACTGAGCATCAGTAGAAACACGGGGCGGTATCAGTGAAGTGTGACCGTGCTGTTTGCACAAAGTCCTGCAGACACAGGCGAGGGCAAACAACGACAGTTACAGCAATCAGGTTTTAATCTGAAATCATGGAGCTCTGAATATGTATGTGAAGATCATGCTGCAAGCTACTGCTTTGATCTCGATATGTTTGAGTCCTTCTTTTGCCAAAAACAGTTGTTTGTTAAGGTCTGTTTGTCCATTAATGGCTATAAGGATGCCTGATTTACTAATCCAGTCGTCTTTTTTTTAAGTAAAAACACAATCCAGTCTCTGATAACGACTTCCACGCAGTTTTTCCTCCAGTTTTCTAATTTGTATTCATGTGAAATCTTTCAGTTTCATGGTGACAGTTGGGAGAAAACAAGTTCTTGTAAGCGTCCTGTTTACTTTAAGAGCCTCAGATGGAAACTTTTACTTTTTTCTCTCTGGTCCTTTAAAGGTTTAAAATCATCGATAAGATTTAAGTTGTTTGCAGCTATTATTCATTTTTCTATCAAGCAAAGATTGTATTGCACATGTTGTTGTTAGCATGCAATATGTTGCATTTAATGAACTTTATAATGTGATGGTGGGATTGTTCATCTTTTACTGACTTTGGAGTATGAAAGCAGCAGTTTGAAGACACATCCCCTTCGACTCAGCAGCACATTTCCTTTATTATTCTCAGTATTTTATAGTGTAGATGATCAGTCTATAGATCATACAGGACGATAGTAATACACTGATAATGAGGTGCAAGGTGTTAGGTCTTCTGTTTGTTGATTTTCAGCTTTCAGTACGGTTTCTGGATATATATTTTTTTAGCTCTGACTTGCACAATAACACGCAGTATTCTGGCTGTGCATCCTTTATACTCAGTCCTTCACAGTGATTGTACAGTCCGGTGTTTTGCTGAGTGGTGACTGCAGGAGGATGCAGTTCAGCAGCATGGAGGTGCAGGCTTTGGTTCAATATGCCACTGGGCCAGTGACTTGACTCTAAATGGATGAGGCAGCCGCTGTAGCCATGGATGACCTTTACAATAGTAGTATCGCGGTAACGGATGCAGGGAGAAATAAATCACGGGAAATCAAGGACAAATCCGTCCCGTTAAAAGATGCGTGATGCCCAGAAGCGGATGTAGTGATCTGAGACAAGAGCATCCTGACTCAAAAGGCCCCTGCGCGATTTTTGTTCATTTTATGAAGCCACAAGCTGCAATTTGCGGATGATGACAAGAGAGCTGATATAACAGGATACAGCGAGGTTTAATCCCGGTGAACGAGGCTGATGCATGTGCACCGTTACAGCATTCATGTTACCCTGAGCACGTACACACACCTCGGTGCATTCTCGATTTAAACATATAGAGGATGAAAACCGAGCAGCTGGCATAATAATAATGGTAGGAAATAAAAGCCTTACCAGTTCTCCTGCATCCATCGGATGGCTTCGTCCTCGTTGAACTGTCGCTCAAATTCGTACTCTTGCAGAGCGAGCACCGACATGCTGGCTGTTCTGCCTTTTAATCTTCACACTTGCTGCTGAAACAAGACGATACTCGAGCTGTTTCTATTTAGTCTGTTTCCTCGCGACCCTCCACTCGCATCGCTCGCGCTGCTTCCAGGACCTCGCGGTTGTGCGCGAGCAGCTCGGCAGTCGCGGCACCTTCCTCCTCCACCGACTGCTGAGCCTACGCCCTCTTCCCACCAGAGAGCAGCACCCCGGGTCCTAACGCCGCCGAGTTCGGGATCCTCTGTCGTTACAACCCATTTGAATATGAGGGACAAAAAATGACTAAAGTATAAATAAATAAATTAATAAATAAATAAATGTTGGGAGAAATGCATACAATAATGTATAAATAAATAAATAATTTAAAAAATGCATCGATAAATATATAAATGTTGAAAACAATACATCAATGAATAAATAATAAATACACTTTGTTAATGAAAAAGGCTATTTATATATTTGTACATTTATTTATTCATTTATTAGCGTATTTCTACAGTTATATATGCATCAATGCATACATTTCCAAATTAATTGAGTTATTAATTTCTTTCCGTATTTTTACATTTACACATTTATTTCTGTGTCCAGGTCGTAAGAGGAAAAGTATATATGTAAAATTTGCTTCTGTCTGTTTTTCAAAATTGAGCAATCCTACTTCAGTAATGTTAGGACGGCCCACTTAATTTACATATTTACTTTTCCTTGTACAACATGGACACAGAAATACATAAATAAATATATGAATATATTTATTTATATATTTATTGATGCATTTATTTAATTATTTATTTATTCATACCTTATTGTATGCATTTCTCTCAACATTTATTTATTCATTTATTTATTTATACTCATTTTTTGTCCCTCATATTTGAATTCAATTCTGTTTAAATGTGTTCACCAGTGACGATGATAGAGTCTGTTGGGGCCCCTGGCAGAAATTAATTTGGGGGCCCCTCGTGCCAGTGTCCCAACGATTAATCCTCTTCCTCTTTCTTTTTCACTCCTCTTCATTTTCTTTGGTGACTTTCATTGACAAACTTTGGTTTGGTCACAGCAACAATGCATGCAACGATTAGCAGGGCAATGAGAAGGTGCGGTCAGATGGGGCCCCCTTGAGGAGGTTTCCAACTGCAAAATAAAATTTGCACATTTTGAGAAACTGTTGTGGTTTAAAGTTTGTCAGCCATCAGGGGCCCCTTACTCTGATTCCAATTTTTTTTTTTTTATTATAGAATAGAATAGAATTACTTTATTGAGCCCAAACTGGGAAATTGTGGCGTTACAGCAGCAGGTTATCCAAACACACAATATGAGTAAAAAACACAATATTAGCAAATCTAAACACAATATAATATTAAATACAAAGTAAATAAGCACTAAAAATATCAAAACTAAGAATGTGAATATATACAACCAGGATTTAACTAAGCATTACTAGTCTTAATTAAGAAAAGATTAAATACAACATACTTTGCTGGAGATAGATTTATAGCTGTTATGAGTTTTTTATTGGTTATGAAATAGACTGAAATAAATACTGATGTGATGCACGAAAGCAAAGAAGACGCTAAGCGACAAGACTGCTCATTTCTAGACATTTGAATGTCTATAACCACTGCAGCAGGGTAGAAGTCAAACCAAGTTAGTTATAGCACACTGCAGAAACAGACTTCCTTTACCCTTTCCACTGAGAAAATTCCTTCAGCTATAGTCTCATCCCCCCAGGTGCAAAACTGAGCGCTTCAGCCGCTGCTTTGTGCCTACCGCCATCAGACTGTACAACAGCAGTGCGTCCTATCAGTCGGTCTTTATCCTGAACACTGACATTCCCCACAGTAGCTGTCACACTGCCATGGTAAATAGCAGCAAGTAATGTAAAACAGCAGAGAAGAGAGGCAGTGTTGTACCACAGTAATGCAGAGTGCAGTTATATAATATAATATAATATAGTGCAATATAATGAAATGTTATGCTTTCCGAGTTTTCCGAGTCCTATCTCCACTTTGTTTACATCGCCGGGACAGCTGGCCTGCTGACTCCTCCCCTCGTGTATAAAAGTTGTTTAATTGAGGGACTAGAGAAAAGAAGAATAACATACTGTACTCACTGCTTAACTGTGTTTCTAGATCACGCTCATTTCAGGTAAATTTACATGCAGTGTGAAGATACCAGCATAATAAAGATCGCTAGCATTAGCATGCTAACACAACAACGCAGCGCAAGTTGTTTTGGTTTCATGCTGGTGCTCAAGGGCGACATCTGCTGGATCAAAAAGTCACATATAAAGCCTTTAACTGAAACTCTTAATATGTCTCAGTGTCCTGTAAAGTTTTCAGTGTAAAGTTAAGATCTTTATTGGTGTGTAGTTTTAGTTTGTGTGTTTATAAAGCTTTTTCTGAGGATATCATAAAATCTTGTGCCAATAAAAAAACCTAAAAGGCATTTTTTACATATCTGAAGTTGAAAACGGGTCAAAAATGACCCTAACACAATAGAAGGGTTAATACTTAATAAAAATAGTTGAATATGCGTGCTCTTCTTGCGTTGCGATGCGTCTTTTACTGCTGCAACACTTGCACTTGGGGATCTATAAAGGATTATCTTATCTTATCTTAAATGTGATGTGATTTGATTGTGCTTCAGTTATGTGCAAACAGACAATAAAGTGATAAGTTATCTTATCTTAATCAAGTTTATTTTATTCAATACAGCTTGTTTCCTCTCATGTCAAGGACACCATGGGAGAAGCTGAATTCATTGATTTCGTTCCCATTTTACCATCATTTTAATTTTCTTTCTTCATCAATTTAAGATCAATCAACTCATACAATTCATCCTAAACTCAGGCTATACCATGTAGATCATTCTGTTCCCATTCAGCAGTAATCGAGGAGATACTGAGATTCCTTTTTTGCAAACTAAATGCAAGCATACTTGCATATATTACCAAACAAAATGTACTTGGACTACATGTGTACATTCATTGTGCAAGTCAAAAAAACTCACTTTTCACCCAAGACCCACCGTATGTTTCACCCAATTTTCATGATGAGTCATTTTGTTCAACAATTGCAGCGATTTCCAAGCATTTTGAAATACTGTCGTAATGATTGCTTTACCAACCTATTGAACTTTTTCAACGAGCAAAAAAGTACACATCAGATAAAGTGGACTGACCCCTTTTTGCATCACCTCAACTTTCACCTGGATCCTGCATACAGAGCTGCAGGCGGACGCAGACTCTTCTAAACATGCACAAAAACACGCGGCAACCAGTGAAGCTTTCTACATCGCGGGTTGAACCTTCTTACCACAGAGCACTGTCTAGACACCAGTTTACCTTTGGATGGTGGCCTGATGATGTTGCAGCTGAACTTGGACTCTCAGCCCATCAACTCATGATGTCATACACAAATAATTGGCCAAAAACTGAGATGATTTAACATGGACTGATGGAAAGATTACACAACATGTTTTTCAGATGTGCCAAAAAATTGTCACCACAGTACAAATGTTCGATCAAAAACATGCAGGCCCAAATGATTTAGGGTGCATCTGAGATTAAAGGGGGTGCATTTACAGTGACCAGGAACAGCAATTTAAAAAAAAAATCCACTTCTTCAGTGTTTCTGAACATATATTTGGGTAACCTGAGAGTCTACTGACCCACAAAATGTGAAATAAATCATCCAGTCCTTTGTTTGTGGTCTGCATAAGTCTTACAACACAGAGGAAAATGCTCTGTTTCAAATGTGCTCTCCTTGTGATGTCACAGTGGGATTCTGGTAAAATAAAAAATCCCCTCCCCTCCCCTGATATCTCCACCCATGGACTCCACCCCCAGGCTAGAGCAAAACTTTTGAGCCATTTTTATTCTCGCTAGCGAACGAGTGAGTGACTGGTAAAACTCGGGGGGGGGGGGGGGGGTCATTGCATTTAAAGAGACACACACACCAAAACGGAGCGTTCTGAGAGAGCTGGTTCATACAGGGTCACAAACCTCCTCTGGTGCTTGATTCATGTTATATTTTGAACAAAGCACGGATGTTTCATTTAGACCACAGGGGGACTGTTTGAAAAAGGAGGAGAAGGGGGATAATATGTCCTCTTTAAAACTAGCGTATGGTAGCTTAGCGGTGTTATGGGTGCATCATGTGCTCCCTGGTGAACAGAAAGGTCTCTTGCACATGTAATGACAATCAGATCATGGATTTTCTAAACACAATCTGAGTCACTGTTGTCATTTAAAAATCGCTATTTTTGTTGTTGCGTCCATTCAATTGAGGGTGCGTACATTTAAAATGAGGGAGCAATGCCACCTTGTGCACCCTCGTAGAACCGGGCCTGAATACATGACATCTTCAACAGTTTGTCTTTGGTTCTTCTTTCTGTTGACATTTAAATGTACATGTTTGAAATGAATTCTGCAGGTACTGGAGAATATCTGAAATTTGGCAAGCTTAAAAATTCAGCAAAATGCAACAGAGTAGAGCATCAACTCAGCAACAAATCATCTCTGATCTCAACTTTAAGGTTTGGTCACCAAGTAGGCTGTTCCTCAGTCTGGTAGTCCGGGTTTTAAGGGTGTGAAACCTCTTTTGAGATGAGATGGTCGACGGACAAACAGCTGGTTGTTCTCCATTTGTTTCCCATTTACAGAGTGTCTCCTGTGCTCCCTTATCCGTCCTTCTGTCTGTCTGATGCTCCCACTCCCCTTGTAACCTGAGCGCATGTCAGCTCATCAGCCGTTCCTCCACCAGATCATTTTCTTAACCAGATTACAGTGCTAGTTACACGCTTCAAGCCTCTTATGTGTCGTTATCCTGAGAACTATTCCTCCTGTTGGTTCAAAGTCTCTGACCTGCCATGCGCCATCGTCTCCCATTTGCCGTCTTCCAGCCACACTGGAGTATCCTCACTACCTTCACGTATCTGTCTCCTGCACTCGGCTCCTAATCTCAACAACACTATGACATCATGTGACTACATCTTAATAGGAAAATACTCCCAGTTGCATTGCATTATGGTATATTGAGTCTATTCTAAGAAATTGGCTTGGCAATATAAAACCAGGGCTGCCCATGAGGGGAGATAAAGGGGAACGCTTTCTGGGGCACCAACAAGAACTTATAAACAAACTAATTTCAGTCAATTAATCATTCATTATTCATACAGCGCCAATTCATAACATGTGTTATTTTGAGATGCTTTACAAAACAGCACATGGGATAAGATGCAGGATGGATTTCTCCTTTGTATTCCTCTCGTTCCTGTTGTCCACACTTCCTCGCCGCTGAGTTGGAGGTCGGAGCAGGCCGTGCATGAAAGAGGACGGCGGTGGTTGTTGGGACGACTCAGTCCGAACAGGTCAAGTGCATACATTGACTTAAATCATATCCTTTGAGGGCCCATTCTCTGGATCTTTCAGGGGCCCAGACATTTCTGCGGTTGGGCCTGTATAAAAGTAAAGGCCCTGATCTTTGAATCTAGAAAACATTTATAAATCAACTTGGCAGCCGGGTTTAAGGTCAAAGAAAGTAAAAAACCCTGGATGGCATATTCTCAGAGAAATTGATTCAACAAATAAAATTGACTCAGAAGTTAAAGCAAAGAACACAGTCCAACGAAGGGTACAAGTTGTAACTTAAACGGAGACAGTGTCTTCAGGAGAATGAGTCTCTGCATGTTTTGTGTAATTGAAGTCAAGCTTATATGATTTACTTTGCAAATCAGTACGTTGGTGTCCATTTACAACAGAGCACAGACCGACCCCGTCGAGGTGCAGGACTGAACGCTGCAGGTAGTCCTCTCTCTGAAAGTCACATCGGACTGTTTCATGAGGAATAAAATACAACAAGCTACACACCTGTGTACGCTCACAATCCAACATTAAACCACAATGTTGCTGCAAAAGTATCCAGACAAATGTGCAGAAATAATCACACTCACACATTTTAATCACATATCTCAGGTGTTGTTTATTTAGCTATCATTAGTACATTTGTGTCTTTTAAAAAAAACTGATTTGAGTATTTTTGATGTTTTTATGAGACTAAATGTTTGTCTTTGTCCGGACATGTTGTTTGCTGTGATTGCAGCAGCTGCTATCTGACATTTCCTGCAAACAATTAAGAAAGTATCCATCTGTCTAAAAGTGTGGTTGAAATGTTATTAAAACAAAGATATATTTAAAAAAAGAATACAGGTAAATTTTGACAGTCATCTAAAAGACTTAACGTTTAAGTTCAAGATGCTTTATTGGCATGAACAGAAACAGCCGTTACTGCCAAAGCAAAATTATTAAAACAATCAACAAAAATAAAACATTACACATTTTCTGTTTTCTGTTGTTTTACCTTTATTGTTGTTATCTTTATGATTTGTGTGTAATGTTGCAATGTCTGTTAGTCTGTCATTACTGTGCTGTTCTTTCTGTTTTTTTTAACAATGTGTACAGTGTCTTTGAGTTTTTGAAAAGCGCTTATAAATAAAATGTATTTTTATTATTATTATTATTATTTAACTATTATGTTACATCTTAATAGCCTATATAAGTACTATATGGAAAGATGCGTTTGATATAATGACATCGACTACAATTAAATTAAGTGAAGTATACTAACTTTACTCAGGTATAATAGAGGTTGGACTATTATGGAAACACTTGTTTTTAATAGAAGAGTATTTGTCAGGATTGAAAACCAACTTCTCTTTATTTGGTCATTTTGTTATGAGATGAATAACAGAAACCAAAGTCACCACAAACATTTAACCTATGTGTCTTAATTAACGTTTTTATGGCGTATTTCCCTTTAAATTAAGTTCAGGTGGGCACCTGCAGTGCTCACGTGACGTCCTTCCCGCGCTGCGATACGCCCTTTGAAGTCTGGCGGTCTATTTGAACTGGCACGGCCCTGCCCTCGGTTTGGCTTTTTTCAAGGTGCTCCTAAGCTAACTGTAGCGACCGTAGCTGTTAGCATGTTGTTTGAACATCTGCTACCTGTTGATGATTATTTACGTCGTAAAAACGTCTTCATGGAAAAATAACTTCTTTTTTTTTGTCCCATGAACTCTCAGCTGCGGCCTGGACTGCGCACTTGGAGCCCAACGCCGAAGCTCTCAGCCCGGATGTGTTTGTGGAATCTTTGGACCCCTCACTTCGACATTTTCCTGAGACCCTTCACCAGGTAAGTCTGCTGCTTGTGTTTACATTCATTGTGTGAGTTTTTCCCGCGCTGTGCATTTGTTTTAAATGTACTATGTTTTATCAGAAATGAGTGCTGCTGGGTTACATTCAATGTGTTGCTTGCATGGCTTACTGCATTTAATTTTGTGATGCTGCTGCTTTTTGATAATGGCTGTTTGGTTGAAATGATTATTGTAAGCTGTGGATGATCTACTTTTTCCTTTGGATGTTGTTTGGTGGATTCAAGGAGATGCTGTTGCGCTTTCTTCTGAGAGGTTTGTTTGTGGCTCACTGGAAAACAAATGGACAAAGTTGCACTTGGAAATGTAGCTCAAACTAATGATGTTGAAACTGTTTCATCCCATGTTATCTATTTATTGTTAGAATTACAATTTTTCACTATTCACTTGAATTTTTGAAAATATATTTTTGTAGATTTTTATAGAAGTGTGGACCCCAGGGAAAGAAGTTGGTACCTCAGTTGGGCTAATGCAGGATCCAAATAAATAGACCTAAATGAAATTAAATGATGGGGAGGATGTAACTTGTGAAGCCTGTGGAAATATGCCCATGAAGATGTGTTAATGTTGTTTGGGCAGCAGTAGCTCAGTCTGTAGGGACCGGAGTTGAGAACTGGAAGGGTCGCGGGGTCAAGTCTCAGTACGGACTTAAGTATGGAAATTGGTTACTGGTGACACAAATAGGATCCTACATATGGATATGCATTATTGGAGGGATGTCGGGGTGAGCGAGTTGCACAGAGGGGGGGCACCATGAGCAGTTGGAAATCCGGTGCCTTGCTCAAGGACTTGCTCAGCAGTGCTCAGGAAGTGAACTGGCACCTCACCTCCAACTCCCGATCAGTCAATCTCGATTTGTATAGCCCCAATTCATAACTATTACCTCGAGACACTTCACACAAAGCAGATAAAATACTTTACTCATTGTTATGTTGCTAAAGACAAATGGGATAGAGGGAGATGGGATAAGATCCAGGAAGAAGGATAGGGACAAACAGAGGGGTGGGGGGTGTGCATGAGTGTATTTCAGGCCCATGTGTGTGATGTCACTCATTAATAAGGTGTAAAAACTACTCTAAATAATCACATGGTGTAAGACTGCTTCAGTTTTAGCTGTAATATGAATCAGTGTCCTTTCCCTTTCAAATATATATAAATGCCAGCTTGTTGCTCAGGGTCCGTGCATCTTATCCTGACTATCTGAAACCCTTCATGTTGCGGTAGTAAACGTCATGTTCATGTTTTCTCCGAGCTCTTCACTGTCAGCTGCGCTTTAGATAAATGGTTCAACTCAAAGCGATGATGGGTTTATGTGTCAGGTTAACAGCAGCTCATCTCTTCAGCTCCTGTTGTTTTTTTTATCTGCCGCTCTACCTGCACTCAGCCGGATTTAATGACAACAATGTGTGATTGTAATATGAATACAAGTGAACAATTACCTAATGCATTTAGCTGCCATGACCTTGCTTCCTATCACATTTCAATGAGTATAATTGCTGGGTTACATTTCAGTTTACAACGTGCATCATGTTTCCTGTGATGGTT
This sequence comes from Labrus mixtus, assembly GCF_963584025.1. NCBI lineage: Eukaryota > Metazoa > Chordata > Actinopteri > Labriformes > Labridae > Labrus > Labrus mixtus. Next base: position 2,391,383 of record NC_083621.1, on the reverse strand, counting down.
GGAGATGCTTTGTTTGACTATTGTACTTCCACATAACGATCCACTCCAGGCTTTTTCTATTTTGGAGGTGATTATGGTCAACCCATGCCGCCTTCTGTGTCCAGGTATTGCAGAGACTGATGCAGATATGAACTCTGCATGTGTTCACCTTGAGTCCGCTCGCTGAACTGCACTTGTGTTCCTGCAACTTTTCTCACTCTTGCCCTTTTTTCTCCCCTGTTACCTAATTACGCTTCCCAAAATACCCTGCTTTTAGATTTAATCATGGCGTCATTAGCTTCCCACGGGTCTGTGGAGGGTAACTGCTGCAGGACTCGGAAGGTGCGACCTCTCACCTGCCTTGTCTAAACATATCATCCTAAAGTCTCCCAGTGGAGCATCTGCTGCCGAGGCCGGCTGTGTAACAGCATCCACTGGGAGTTCATCATCCCAGTGTGTTTGTACCTGATGAATCTGAAGTGTTGTTGGGGAAACATTAAAGTGCTGTGTAAATGTTTCAGTCTGGATGTACTTGTGCTTACCTGCATGTTTGATGACGTGTACCTGAGTGAGTCCTGGCCTTGCTGTTGTTGAAGTTTGTCAGCCTGTCAGGCACCTGGAGCAAAACTCACTGGAGCTGGACTACAGACAGCTCATGCATTCATGATTTGCGTCCTTCAGGGAAGTCACTCGTGAATATTCAAGGGGATGGAGGGAATGTGTGTGTGTGTGTGTGTGTGAGTGCAGAGGTGAACATGGTGGTGGTGCGACTTGAAGAGTCGACGTGTTGGGGCTGAACACCTTCGATGGCACGGTGTTGAAAGGGTTGTTGATTAGTTATAAAAACATATTTTACAGTTTCGTTGTTTCTCATGTTGTTAGCGCTCATGTCTTTGGTCTTTCCTCTTCTTTTGTTTTTTCTGTAGCAATGCTTAGACAGAAAATGTGATGCGACGACATGTTTGCAAGTCGTAGTTAATAATCATTTGGAGGAAAATCCTCGCTGTTTTGAGAGCTCTCTGCTCTACGTTGTCATTACATATCTGTCAAAAACACACGGTACTTTTTTTAGAGCTTCAACCACAGCTTCATATCTTCCTCAGCAGGTGCTTCATGGAGTTCGACCTGAGCGATATACTTTGCGTTAAAGGCTGAATGTGCAACATTTTACACATAAATGTTGCAGAAATCGAGTCCTCTGAAAATAACTCTGTGAGTCATGACTGTGACACCCGAGTCCCGCTGTCGAGTCACATCTACAGCGTGTTTACATGGACGGGACGGCCGGCTGACTCCTCCCCTCGTGTATAAAAGTTTTTTAATTGAGGGACTAGAGAAAAGAAGAATAACATACTGTACTCACTGCTTATTTGAATGTCATGTAAGCCTTTTTAGATCACGGTCATTTCCTGTAAATTTACATGCAATATGAAGGTACGAGCTAACTACAGCGTGCTAGCATTAGCATGCTAACACAACAAATGCAGCTAGAGTTATTTTGGTTTCATGCTGGTGCTCAAGGCTTTGCCCGGAATTTCTCCTGCCAGACCACTCGTATTTTTGTCTGCAGAAAGTCCGACTGAGCTGATGTGAGAACGCAGCAGGACTTGATCGGTGCGCAACCATAGACCGCTACGATCTCCATGCATGCACGTAATCAACCTGCTGCATTATGTTTCCTGTTCTCCAGTATGTTCTTCTCCACCCTTTAGTTCATGTTGTCATTCTGTTGAACTGCACATAGCATTGATATGAAGACAAATATTCTCATTAAAGCGTCGTATAGAGGACTCTGTTGCTTCGTCTGCTTCTCCTGCAGCATTCTTTATGCGTCATTGCCTCAGGAGACGAGACACCCTCAGACCTGCTGATCAGGGTTTACTGGTTGCACTTTCTTTTGACACAAAGGTTATTCCACTTCCATAAAAGTGTCACCTAAAGCTGACTTAAGACTGACTGAAAAAGAAGCCGCATGACCTCATTGTGAAATAACTAGTTTTTTTTTCAAAAGTGACTCCTTGTTCTGTTTCTTCTCAGTTGCAAAACATACAAAAATGTATGAAAAGCACTTCAATCTAGACTCAGAAAAATCAGCGTTTGAAACCAGAAGATTCTTCTTCAGCAGTCGGACGTAAAAGCTTCTCTGTTACAGAATCATAAAATATCCCAGCTTCTGTTATTGAGCTGCCACTGCAGATTAGTGAGACGACATAACCCAAGAGCAGAGAGACGCAGTTACAGTAATCACTCTTGATAACCCGTGACCATGAAGTGACCTCTCGGCCGGCCTGTACGTCCTGCTGTAAAAGGCTGATGTTTATCTGAGGAGAAATGCATGAGTCTTCTCTCTCAAAGAAGAGAACTGGTTTTTCCCATGACCACCATCCGAAGGGTCGTACATCATTATGACACACTCCCCAACCTGGTCCTGCTGGTTCTGCTTCTGCATACTTCTTACGACGTGTCCTTGAGGCGAAAAAACACATCTGTCCTCTGAGAAGTTTATCACATTTCTTCAGCCATCTGGATGCAATGAGGTGCACGATGATGAATTGAGTTGTCGTTGTGTAAAGTGTGTGCACGGCTCCCCCTAATGTCTTCACTAGTACAAGCATTTCTCTGTGTAAGAGCTGAAACATGCCGACCTGGGGACCATCATCGATGACAAACTGACCTTTGACCTTCAAACTGAGGCTGTTTGCAAAAAAAGCTCATCAGTGTGTGCAGTGTGTTTTATTCTTGTTTAATTTAATCGGTTTTTACTTTCTGCATGGTGACCTGGTACGGGTCACTCAGCATCAGAACCACAACAGAAGAATTACTGTTTTGTCCCTCTCTGACCTCTCTTATTTATATAAAGTGAAGTGTTTGTAGACTCAGTCAATCCTGGCAGATCAAAGGTCATCCCTTGTCCATGGAGTTTAAATCGCTGCCGTCAGGCCGCAGATTCAGCCGGCAGTACGCCCAGTCTGAGACTGACACAAGACTGAGTCAAAATGCTTTTGATTCTGAGACCAGCCCCTACAAAAAGTGGACTCGAGACCGGCCTTGTTGTTTATAGTGAGGAATAATTTTGCAATGCGCTTTAAAATTCTCCATCGAGGAAAAAGATGCATTTTAATGTTTTTATTTATTTTCTGTCTTGTTTTGATGAAGTTTGAATGTCACAGTAACTCATGGCTGTAAAATATAATTGCTTGCTAACACATTTAAAGTCCCCTCAGTGCAGCAGTGACCTCCATATCTACCAGCATACTGCCATCTAGTGGCCGCAGAGCGACCCCCGCCCCAGCTGATCTGGGCCAAACAAATTGGATTCATAATGTATGGCTTACATTACACTCTGTTTATATGATATCTGAGGCTGTAAATCTATTCTGTCATATCTCCCGCGGCAGCCCCCTTCTGTGTGACATTGCCAATAAGATGGAGAATTGGGCGATGTGATGTACGAGTGGGCCAAGGTGAGTGTATTGTTTTTTTAACCGAAACGGTGCAGCAGCTGCAGTCACAGAGTCGTGGCGTTGAAAGTGGAAATGTGACCTATTGGTTTAGAGCGGATAAAAACACATTCCCCCCTGACCTTTCCGCTTCATTACCCGCCATGATACCTCATAAATTGAGCTGAATACAGTGTTGCTCTCCCGTCTGAGGAGCTGCAGGATTCTCTTCTTCTTTTTTTTGAGGTTTAAGTCGGCCTGCCGGGTTGGAGACTGTAAAACTGTAATAATGGATACATTCAGATTGCTTATGATTTCTTAAATTAAGAATATTTAATGAAAGACTTTGAGAAATAAGATAATAATAACATTTATTTATAGAGCACTTTTCAAAAACATGTTACAAAGTGCTTCACAAGGACGGCAAAAAACAGGCGGGTCATAGAGTAATAAAGGAGGCAAAGATTAAGAATTAACAATCACTTTAAGATATAAAATCAGGGAAGGCTCGCCGGTAAAAGTGTGTCTTCAGCAGAGACTTAAAAGAAATGAGTGACTCGGCTGACCTGATCTCCTCGGGCTCTTTAGTCCCCCTTTATAGTTCTTAGTCTTGAATTTGGAACGACCAGGAGACCTCTTCCCGAGTATCTCAAAGTACGAGTCAGGTTCATATGGTAGGAAAAGGTCTGATATGTAGCTGGGAGAAACGGCCATGGAGAGCTTAAAAAGTAATCAGTAAAATGTTAAAATCAATTCTAAAACACAGAGGGAGCCGCGGTGTAGAGATGCTAAAACAGGTGTGATGTGGTCGCGCTTTAGATTTTTGTTTCAGGCAGGTAAAAAGGCGGTTACAGTAGTCGAGAAGTGATGAGATAACAGGGTTTAAAATCGTCTCTGTGTCTGAGGTGTAAAGGATCAGACGGGATGGAGACACTACATGTACATAAAAATCATAGCTATGAATGAAATTGGTGAAACAAGATAAAATCAACCACTACTCAGCACGTCTGCTGTATTAAAATCCTCTGAGACCTTTTTCAGATGTGCAGTTTTATTATTTATCTATAATGATTTACTCCAGCCTGAGAGGAACCGCTGTTTTAATTGATTTAATTAACTTTTGGCGCCCTCTGCTGGTGATCCATGTAAACTACAAGAGAATGAGAAGTTGTTAATCGATGGGTCACTTTCTGACCAACCAGTGACGAATTAAACTTCATATTTGTTTAACTTTTTATACTTGATTAATAAGCGGTCGGTCCTTATCTCATAACTCTTGGGAGAAATTGATATATTGTGCATAATAACTGTTTCTGTTCTCTTTTGTGTCTCTTGGTTTTTGTTGTTGTTTCTTGTTTTGTTATCCTCAGTTTGTCCTCTGCATGTGGCAGTATTTACAATAAAGTAACTTAACTAATATTCATTATAATATTGGTTTATGTCAGAATGGTACAAATGATCTCACAACTTAAATAATTCTAAAAGTCAAATTTAATTTCCTGATTTTTTTCGTAAAACTCCTCACAGAAGCTTCAATGGGATGAACATCAATTCTAGACATTTTAGACAAAGGCCTTGT